>NC_053027.1:155791662-155955191 GCF_003073215.2 Triticum urartu
ATTGATCTTGATGATATGACTATTACAAGAGTTGATCTACCATGAGATCGTAGAGGCTAAACCTTGGAAGCTAGCCTATGGTATGATTGTTCTTATCCTACGGACTAAACCCTCCGGTTTATATAGACACCGGAGGAGGCTAGGGTTACACAGAGCTGGTTACAAGGAAGAAGATCTACATATCCGTACTACCAAGCTTGCCTTCCACGCCAAGGAGAGTCCCATCCGGACACGGGACGAAGTCTTCAATCTTGCATCTTCATAGTCCAACAGTCCAGCCAAAGGATATAGTCTGGCTGTCCGGAGACCCCCTAATCTAGGACTCCCTCAGTAGCCCCCGAACCATGCTTCAATGACGATGAGTCCGGCGCGCAGATTTGTCTTCGGCATTGCAAGGCGGGTTCTTCCTCCGAATACTCCATAGAAGATTTTGAGCACAAGGATAGTGTCCGGCTCTGCAAAACAAGTTCCACATACCACCGTAGAGAGAATAATATTTCCACAAATCTAATCTGCTGACATGTTTTGCAACATGACATCATGCCATGGCCCGGTCATTATTCGAACCGTTTTTCTCAACCAGCACTGCACATATCGCGGGGCGGTTTTCTTGACACGTCTTGTCGAAGCAGAGATCGTGTCCCCTTATCATGGGATTCTCATCAATACGGGTATGGGTAACCCAACCGCGCCATCAACTACGGCGTTCGGGGGATAAGCGATTTTACCAGGTAAGTGGGGAGGCGCATCGCCTCTTCTGCCCTTATAAAGGGACAAAGATTCACCCTTTTTACCGACGCCTTCTTCCTCCTTTCTTATCCATTCTCGCACACTCGAGCTCCAGCGCCCAAGTTCGCGTCTTTCTCCTTAAACCACTCCAAGCATGTCCGGAGCGGGAGGCAAGTGGATGGTCTCCTCCGTCACGGAGGAGAACATCACAAAGCTACGGGAAGCCGGATATCTGGCCGCGGACATCGCGCACTGGCTGCCAGATGCGGGGCAGATCATCCCTATAGCCGAACCCCATGAGAGGGTAGTTTTCCTTACCCACTTTGTCCACGGTATGGGATTTCCGCTTCACCCGTTTGTCCACGGGCTCATGTTCTACTACGGGCTGGATTTTCATGATCTGGCTCCCAATTTCATCCTCAACATCTCGGCGTTTATCGTTGTGTGCGAGGCCTTCCTCCGCATCAGGCCCCACTTCGGCCTGTGGCTGAAGACCTTCAATGTTAAACCGAAGGTGGTGGTCGGCCAGCAAGCAGAGTGCGGAGGCACCATGGTGGGCAAAATGCCTAACGTCACCTAGCTCAAAGGCTCCTATGTGGAGACCATAAAGGGGTGGCAATCGGGGTGGTTCTACATCACCGAGCCGCGCGACACCAACTGGGTGGCAGCCCCCGAATTTCGATCTGGAATCCCCACACGACTCGCTTCCTGGAAAGAGAAGGGCCTGTCCTGGGGTTCCCCGATAGAGCTGACCGGACTCCAGACCTGCATCAAGAACATGATGAGCAAGAAAATCAAGCTCGTCTACGTGGTCCCGGTCATGCTCTTCCGCTGGATCCTCCCATGTCAACAACGGGTATTCAATTTGTGGGAGTTCGACCCGGCCAAGCACCAGACGCTGCGAGAGCTCTTAGACACGATGCACAAGGACGTCTGGAAGGTGTTGTTCAAGGGCGCCGAGGTACCTCCTCCCCTTACCGAGGACCGCGGACTCAGCGCAAAGCGCCATGCCAATTCGGTAAGTTTTTATAACTCACAGGATATTCATTTGCCCCAGTTTAATCATGTGCGGGACCTAAGCTTCCATGCCATTAACAGGACTGGGTAGAGACAGCAGAGCAGATTGATTGCCCAGCCCCCCTGCCTGAAGATCCTGCAGATGCTCTCCTAACGGAGATGCTAGTTCCGGCGCCTTACTAGGTGCCGGTGAAGAAGGCCAAGAAGAAGGCCAAGAAGAAGGCCACGGGGACCCAAAGGGTCTCCGGCACAAGGTTATATCGGACTCATCGCCCGATAACTCCAAAGCGCACTCCTCCCACGAAAACGAGGAGTAGGAAGAGGAAAGTTCTCCCCCCAGCCGGGGGAGACAAGAAAAGGAAGGCCGCCCCAACCGGGGAGGCTAAAGGGTCCAAGAAGGGAAGGACCCTCCTTCCGGACTGCTCCACGACGGCCACCTACAACGACGACGAGTGGTTACCCAGGGACAAGCCCCTGGCGAAGTCGTAAGTATCCGGATACCATAGTAATTCATGGTATGTTTTATTGCACTACTTCTCCTTACGCCGAATATGATTATGCAGTCCATCCCGAGCCCGTCTCGACGTATCTTCGTCGGACGGTTCTTTGGACTTGTCGGATATGAATAGCGATTCACTTCCGACCGCCTCCACCCCTTGCCCTACGGACAACGTCAAGGTGTTGTCTCAAAAATCACCAAGCCGAGGGGAGGTAGTCCTGGGGGCGCCTCGAGGCGACCTTCCGGACACTGGGCGCAAAGGGGGCAAGACTCCCACGGGCTCCAAGTTCGGCCCCCAACCGAATACTGCGCCGGAACCTTCGGTGGTTCCGGACTCCGGCAGGCGACCCCCCGGTAAGAGGGGCAAGCCGCCCTTGACGGTGGCCTCTGTCCATCCAGAGGCACCGGACAACTTGCTGGAAGCGCTTCGCGGCGCTTCCATCGACGAAGAGCACCGCACTATCATGAGTGCGGTGATCGAGAAAGTTCAGTCCACCAAAAACGGACTAACCGAAGCTTGTGCCAGCCTCCTAACAGGCTTTCAGGTAAGCAATCAAAATATAGGAAAATATTACCGCATAGACAGTAGCCCCTGATGCTCTGTTTGGCGTTCGCGAAGAAAGGCCGAATAGAGGATCAAATAATGACTCAGGAGTCTAATCAGAATATGTCTATGTGCATATGCAGGCTTCATTGCTGGCTGCTGCCGCACGTACTGCGGAGGTCGCTGCACTGAAGCAGGACCTTGAGCAGTCCGAGGGAGAGCTCGGCCTTACCAAGAGGTAGCTCGAGGAGAGAAAAGGTAAGCAATACCTTGTCTATATATTAAAAAGAAATTCGGTTGTAATGTAATAGGATCATCATGAATTTGCCAGGGGCCACGACCGAGGTGGCGACCCTGAAGAAGGCGCTGTCCGAGGCTGAAGACAAAGCAGCCAAGGAGCGCATTGAGCGGGAAAAGAAAGAAGCCCGGGTAGGCAAGGTGCAGCAAGAGCTCGAGGCTCTCACCAAAAAACACGAGTCCTTGGAGCTTGAATCTAAGATGCGAGAGTCCGAGCTTGCGAAGGTGCTCGAAAGTGCACAGGGCGCCAAGGCCGAAGCCCACAAGGCCCTCCAGGAGATTGATGCGGTGAAGAAGATAGCAGCGGGTAAGGCATTCATTATGCAAAGCAAGCATGAGAAGGAAACTTTCCTTTTACTTACTCGAGTTTGGAGCTCTCTAGGAGCGTTCGCAGATCTTCCCCGCAGTGTACTGGATGCCGCGGAGTTTTACCGAGCTGAGGAGGGGAGCTCGACGGAAAAGTTGTTCTGGTCTCAGTATACTGGGACTGAACACCCAATGCCCTTGAGCGACCAGCTGAAGCAACTGGTCGAGCTTCACAAGGCGGCCGAACAGGCCATGAAGGGTCTTATAGTCCGGATGTGGCCTGGCGATCCCCTGCCTAGAAGCTACTTCAGTCTGGTGAGGCGACTTGTGGATGCCTGCCCATGGCTTGAAGTCATAAAGCAGTCTGTCTGCATCGAGGGTGCGCGCAGGGCTTTTGCCCGGGCGAAGGTGCACTGGGCGAAGTTGGACGCCGTAAAGCTGGTGAAGGAGGGGCCGCCGGAGGGCAAGGAGCATCGCTGCCCCGAAATGTATTATGACAGTGTCCTGAAGGGTTCCCGCCTTGTGGCGGAGGAATGTGCTAGAGATGTAATTTTTGAATGAACATGCTCATGTGATCCTATAATGTGAAACTAGTTCATTTGCGCTATGCAACACTTTTTGAATTTAAAATATTACCTTATGTGTGGCCGTTTATAAAATCTGAGAGTTGGCCAGTCGTTGGCTTCTGCCCCCATGTAACTAGTACTGGGGTGTTCGGGATAAACCTGAGTACTCTTTATCCCAATTTTGGGTCCTTCGAGGGAGGTGTTCAGCACAACGAACCAGGCAATCGGACTATAAGGCTGTATCACTCTCACTTAGCCATAGATGTCTACAATTTTAAATTTTGGTGAAGCCCCTAGTATTCGGAAGGCCGAATTTGTGGCGCTATATATGCCAAAGTCGGGCAAGGCCGACTCCTCGCCCGAAGTGGAAAAAAGTCTTTAAGGACTTGAGACCTCTCGAACAGCGACCAGCTCTCGCCTTATCATGATAGTCAGTTTTTGGCTTTCTCTACTGAGGTGCTCGTCTGGAAGAACTAGGACACAATCGTAGTAGTTCTCCCAGCGCTACCTTAGCCGATATAGCGGAACGTAAGGTACCAAAACATGGGAGCCGGGCAAACCCAACTATCGACCCAAGACATGATTCGGAGCTGATGCATATAATGCTATAAGTTCGGGGTGCCGCACTGTCGAAAGTGTTCGGACTTCTCACGTCGTATTATGGGGTTAAACGAAAGCCCCTGGCTGTACTGACCGTACCAGAATGTACGGGTGCAAGTTGTCGTAAATGAACATATAAGAAAAAAGGGATGAATAATGCAATAATAGACTAATGCTATGCATTGTTATTTAAATAATACGTCGAAGCGTACTGATACAAGTAGTGCAATAAGCAGAAAATAGGACTATTTGACATGTCCTATCCAAGGGCAAGCTGCGTATGGATAGTAGAAAGCGGGTATATCGATTATTATTAGAGACCACCTGGGGGTTCCCGTGTACATCTTAGCTTCTTGCCTCCTTGGTTGTTCCTTCCCGTAATGTGTCCGCAATCGTACTGCCGGAAAGGGCTTCCAGAGAGTTAGGTCCTGAAAGAGAAAAAATGATAAAGGTGTACAGCCCCTAGGGCAGTTAAGCCGCATTGCGGGACGTGCCCTGATCGTGCCCCGCCTATGCCCATGGTATTTTCAGTGCGTAATTATGTACGCGCGGCACGGATTTCGTCGCTTGACTGGGACTGGGACGGGGCCGAATCTGCTCTGAACGTGCCAGGCGATCCTGTTGCAGGTTACTGCCCCGTCCGTATTCGTGACGATTCGTGTCCGCGCGTATTACGCACTGAAAATACCATGGGCATAGGCGGAGGCACGATCAAGGCACGTCCCGCAATGCGGCTTAACTGCCCTAGGGGTTGTACACCTTTATCATTTTCTCTCTTTCAGGACCTAACTCTCTGGAAGCCCTTTCCGGCAGTACGATTGCCAGACACATTACGGGAAGGAACAACCAAGGAGGCAAGAAGCTAAGATGTACACGGGAACCCCCAAGTGGTCTCTAATAATAATCGATATACCCGCTTTCTACTATCCATACGCAGCTTGCCCTTGGATAGGACATGTCAAATAGTCCTATTTTCTGCTTATTGCACTACTTGTATCAGCACGATTCGACGTATTATTTAAATAACAATGCATAGCATTAGTCTATTATTGCATTATTCATCCCTTTTTTCTTATATGTTCATTTACGACAACTTGCACCCGTACACTCTGGTACGGGCAGTACGCCAGGGGCTTTCGTTTACCCCATAATATGGCATGAGAAGTCCGAACACTTTCGACAGTGCGGCACCCCGAACTTATAGCATTATATGCATCAGCTCCGAATCATGGCTTGGGTCAATAGTTGGGTTTGCCCGGCTCTCATGTTTTGGTACCTTACGTTCCGCTATATCGGCTAAGGTAGCGCTGGGAGAACTACTACGATTGTGTCCCGGTTCTTCCGGACGAGCACCTCAGTAGAGAAAGCCGAAAACTGACTGTCATGATAAGGCGAGAGCTGGTCGCTGTTCGAGAGGTCTCAAGTACTTAAAGACTTTTTCCTTTTCCGGCGAGGAGTCGGCCTTGCCCGACTTAGGCGTGTATAGCGCCCCAAATTCGGCCTTCCGAATACTAGGGGCTTCGCCAAAATTTAAAATTGTACATTTCTATGGCTAAGTGAGAGTGATAAAGCCTTATAGTCTGATTGCCTGGTACGTTGTGCTGAACACCTCCCTCGAAGGACCAAAAATTGGGATAAAGAGTGCTCGGGTTTATCCCGAACACCCCAGTACTAGGTACATGGGGGCAGAAGCCGACGACTGGCCAACTCTCAGATTTTATAAACGGCTGCACAGAAGGTAATATTTTAAATTCAAAAGGCGTTTCATAGCGCAAATGAACTCATTTCACATAAACAGGATCACATAAGGATGTTCATTCAAAAATTACATCCTTGGCACATTCATCCGCCACAAGGCGGGAACCCTTCAGGACACTGTCATAATACATTTCGGGGTAGCGATGCTCCTTGCCCTCTGGCGGCCCCTCCTTCACCAGCTTCACGGTGTCCACCTTCGCCCGGGCAAAAGCCCTGCGCGCACCCTTGATGCAGACAGACCGCTTTATGACCTCAAGCCGTGGGCAGGCATCCACAAGCCGCCTCACCAGACCGAAGTAGCTGCCAGGTGGGGGCTCGCCAGGCCACATCCATACTATAAGACCCTTCATGGCCTGTTCGGCCGCCTTGTGAAGCTCGACCAATTGCTTCAGCTGGTCACTCAAGGGCATTGGTTGTTCGGTCCCAGTATACTGAGACCAACAACTTTTCCGTTGAGCTCCCCTCATCAGCTCCGTAAAAATCCGCAGCATCCAGTACACTGCGGGGAAGATCTGCAAACGCTCCTGGAGAGCTCTGAACTCGGGTAAGTAAAAGGAAAGTTTCCTTCACATGCTTGCTTCACATAATGAATGCCTTACCCGCTGCTATCTTCTTCGCCGCATCAATCTCCTGGAGGGCCTTGTGGGCTTTAGCCTTGGCGCTCTGAGCGCTTTCGAGCGCCTTCGCAAGCTCGGACTCTCACGTCTTAGAGTCAAGCTCCAAGGACTCATGTTTTTTGGCGAGAGCCTCGAGCTCGCTGCACCTCGCCTACCCAGGCTTTTTGTTTTTCCCGCTCAATGCGCTCCTTGGCCGCTTTACCTTCGGCCTCGGACAATGCCTTCTTTAGGGTCGCCACCTCGGTCGTGGCCCCTGGAAAATTCATGATGATCCTATTACTTTACAACCGAACTTCTTTTTAATGTATAGACAAGGTATTGCTTACCTTTGCTCTCCTCGAGCTTCCTCTTGGTAAGGCCGAGCTCATCCTCGGACCGCTCCAGGTCCTGCTTCAGTGCAGAGACCTCCGCAGTACGTGTGGCAGCGGCCAGTAGTGAAGCCTGCATATGCACATAGACATATTCTGATTAGACTCTTGAGTCATTATTTGATCCTCTATTCGACCTCTCTTGGCAAACACCAAACAGAGCATCAGGGGCTACTGTCTATGCGGTAATATTTCCTTATATTTTGATTGCTTACCTCAAAGCCTGTTAGGAGGCTGGCGCAAGCTTCGGTCAGTCCGTTTTTGGCGGACTGAACTTTCTCGATCACCGCACTCATGATAGTGCGGTGCTCTTCGTCGATGGAAGCGCCACGAAGCGCTTCTAGCAAGTTGTCCGGTGCCTCTGGATGGACAGAGGACACCGACACGGGTGGTCTGCCCCCCTTAACGGGAGATCGCCTGCCGGAATCCGGAACCACCGAAGGTTCCCGGGCAGTATTCGGCCGAGGGCCAAACTTGGAGCCCGTGGGAGTCTTGCTCCCTTTGATCCTAGGGTCCGGAAGGTCGCCTCGAGGCGCCCCCAGGACTACCTCCCCTCGGCTTGGTGACTTTCGGGACAAAACCTCGACGTTGTTCGTAGGGCGAGGGGTGGAGGTGGTCGGAAGTGAATCGCTATTCATATCCGACGAGTCCAATGAACCGCCCAACAAAGATATGTCGAGATGGGCTCGGGACAGACCGCATAATCATATGCGGCGTAATGAGAAACAGTGCAATAAAACATACCATGAATTACTATGGTACCCGGATACTTACGACTTCGCCAGGGGCTTGACCCTGGGTAGCCACTCCAGGCGACCGTCGTGGAGCAGTCCGGAAGGAGGGTCCTTCCCTTCTTGGACCCTTCGGCCTCCCCGGTTGGGTTGGCCTTCCTTTTCTTGTCTCCCCTGACTGGGGGGAGAACTTTTCTCTTCCTCCTCCTCATTTTCATGGGAGGAGTGCGCTTCGGAGTCATCGGACAATGAGTCCGACATAACCTTGCACCGGAGACCCTTTCGGGTCCCCGTGGCCTTCTTCTAGGCCTTCTTCAACGGCGCCTCATAAGGCGCCGGAGCCAGCATCTCCGTTAGGAGAGCATCAGCAGGATCTTCAGGCAGGGGGGCTGGGCAATCGAGTTGCTCCGCTGTCTTTACCCAGTCCTGTTAATGGCATGGGAGCTTAGATCCCGCACATCATTTAACTGGGGCAAATAAATACCCTGTGAGATATAAAAACTTACCAGATTGGCATGGCGCTTTGCGCTGAGTCCATGGTCCTCGGTGAGGGAAGGAGGTACCATGACGCCTTTGAACAACACCCTCCAGTCGTCCTTGTGCGTCGTGTCGAAGAGCTCTCACAGCGTCTGGTGCTTGGCCAGGTCGAACTCCCACGAATTGAATGCCCGTCGTTGACACGGGAGAATCCGACGGAAGAGCATGACCTGGACCACGTTGAAGAGCTTGATTTTCTTGCTCATCATGTTCCTAATGCAGGCCTGGAGTCCGGTCAGCTCTACCAGAGAACCTCAAGACAGGCCCTTCTCTTTCCAGGAGGTGAGCCGCGTGGGGATTCCGGATCGAAATTTGAGGGTCGCCACCCAGTTGGTGTCGCACGGCTTGGTGATGTAGAACCACCCCGATTGCCACCCCTTTATGGTCTCCACATAGGAGCCTTCGAGCCAGGTGACATTAGGCATTTTGCCCACCATGGCGCCTACGCACTCTGCTTGCTGGCCGACCACCACCTTCGGCTTAACATTGAAGGTCTTCAACCACAGGCCGAAGTGGGGCCTGATGCCGAGGAAGGCCTCGCACACGACGATAAACACCGAGATGTTGAGGATGAAATTGGGGGCCAGATCATGAAAATCCAGCCCGTAGTAGAACATGAGCCCACGGACAAATGGTGGAGGGGAAATCCGAGTCCGCGGACGAACTGGGTAAGAAAAACTACCCTCTCTTGGGGTTCGGGCGTAGGGATGATCTGCCCCGCATCTGGCAGCCGGTGCGTGATATCCGCGGCCAGATATCCGGCTTCCTATAACTTTGCAATGTGCTCCTCCGTGATGGAGGAGACCATCCACTTGCCTCCCGCTCCGGACATGCTCGGAGTGGTTTGAGAAGAAAGACGCGAACTTGGGCGTTGGAGCTCGAGTGTGCGAGAATGGATAAGCGAGGAGGAAGAAAGCGTGGGTAAAAAGGGTAAATCCTTGTCCCTTTATAAGGGCGGAGTAGGCGATGCGCCTCCCCACTTGCCTGGTAAAATCGCTTATTCCCTAAGTGCCATGATTGATGGCGCGGTTGGGTTACCCACGTCCATATTGATGAGAATCCCGTAATAAAGGGGACATGATCTCTAGTTTGACAAGACATGTCAGGAAAACCGCCTCGCGATATGTGCGGTGCTGGTTGAGAAAAACGGTTCGAATAATGACCGGGCCATGACATGATGTCATGCTGTCAAAACATGTCAGCAGATTAGATTTGTGGAAATATTATTCTCTCTACGGTGGTATGTGGAACTTGTTTTGCAGATCCGGACACTATCCTTGTGTTCAAAACCTTCTATGGTGTATTCGGAGGAGGAACCCGCCTTGCAATGCCGAAGACGAAACTGCGCGCCGGACTCATTGTCATTAAAGCCTGGTTCAGGGGCTACTGAGGGAGTCCTAGATTAGGGGGTCTCCAGACAGTCGGACTATATCCTTTGGCCGGACTGTTGGACTATGAAGATACAAGATTGAAGACTTCGTCCCGTGTCCGGATGGGACTTTCCTTGGCGTGGAAGGCAAGCTTGGCAATACGGATATGTAGATCTCCTCCCCTGTAACCGACTCTATGTAACCCTAGCCCCCTCCGGTGTCTATATAAACCAGAGGGTTTAGTCCGTAGGACAACAACAATCATACGATAGGCTAGCTTCTAGGGTTTAGCCTCTATGATCTCGTGGTAGATCAACTCTTGTAATACTCATATCATCAAGAACAATCAAGAAGGACGTAGGGTATTACCTCCATCAAGAGGGCCCGAACCTGGGTAAACATCGTGTCCCCTGCCTCCTATTACCATCCGCCTTAGACACATAGTTCGGGACCCCCTACCCGAGATCCGCCGGTTTTTACACCGACAACAGCCTTGATCACTCCCTTTGGAGCCTTCTGCTATGTGACTATGCCTTTTGGGCTCAAGTGTGCCCAGGCGACTTACCAGTGTGTGTTCAAAATTGCCTTCATGGTTAGATTGGATGAAATGTTCATGCTTATGTGGATGATATTGTTGTGAATTCCAGGAAGAAGGAAACCTTGATAGATGATTTGAAAGAGACCTTTGACAATCTCTAGGTCTACAAGATGATGCTTAACCCGGCCAAATGTGTCTTCGATGTACCAGCAGGCAAGCTCTTGCGTTTTTTGGTTTCTGAATGGGGCATTGAAGCTAACCCGGAGAAAATTGAGGCCATCACTTCCTTGGCTAAACCAGCGTGTATTAATGACGTTCAGCGTCTGGCGGGTCGTATCGCGGACCTAAGCCGGTTCATAAGACGGTTGGGAGAAAAGGCTATCCCTCTATACCAGATGATCAAGAAAACAGATCACTTTGTCTGGAGTGATGCTGCTGATCACGCGTTTGAAGCCTTGAAGAAACAGTTAGCTGAGCCGCTGATCCTTGCAGCTCCTATTGATAAAGAGCCCTTGTTGTTATATGTGGCTGCCAATAGCCAAGCTGTCAGTGTGGCAATTATTGTGGAAAGGAAGGAATCAGGCAAGGAATATCCAGTTCAGCAGCCGGTTTATTACATTAGTGAAGTGCTCATTGAATCCAAGTAGAGATATCCGCATTGGTGGAAGCTGATATATGGGGTGTTCATGGCTAGTCGAAAGCTCAAGCAATATTTCCTTGGTCATCCCATCACTATGGTTAGTTCCACTCCTTTAGGGGATATTATTCAGAACAGAGAGGCCATAGGTCGGGTAGCCAAATGGGCCATTAAGCTTGGACCCCATGGTTTGAAATATATGCCTCGGACAGCTATCAAGTCTCAAGGACTGGTGGATTTTATCAATGACTGGACAGACTTGCAGATGCCTGAGGAGAAGTCGGATATCACATATTGGACTATTCACTTCGATGGATCCAGGCAGCTGGAGGGCTCGGGGGATGGAGTTGTTTTGACTTCCCCACGAGGTGATAAGTTCTGTTATGTTTTAAGGTTGATGTTCCCTAGTACTAACAATGCAGCTGAGTATGAAGCCTTACTCCATGGTCTTCGGATGGATAAGGAGATGAATCTAAGACGGGTGAGGTGTTTTGGTGGCTCAACAAGTTTCATGCACTTGGGATGATAAGGACCCACTCATGGCGGCTTACTACTGCGAGGTTGATGCTATTGCTGGTCATTTCAAAGGTTATCAAGTGGAACATGTTGATCGCAGGAAAAATGAGGCGGCTGATGCTTTGAGCCTCTTAGGGTCCCAGCGTAAGCTGGTGCCACCTAACGTTTGTCGGATTTCTGGTTCTGGCAAAACCCTTGAGGTTCGAACACTGGGGTGCGCACAAAGATCTCTCCCCCTCTCTAGCTCGCACACATCATGATCTCATGGCCTAGCTCGACGAACCAAAAGAACACAAGATGCAAGAGTTTATACTGGTTCGGGCCATCGATGTGGTGTAATTCCCTACTCTAGTGTGGTGTGGTGGATTGCCTCTTGGGCCGAGGATGAACAGTTACAAGGGAAGAACAGACTCCTGAGGAGAGGTGCTCTTGTGCTTGGTGAGTATGGTGGTGGAATGGATCTGGTCCAGGGTCTGTCCCTCCTACGGTGGAAGCTAGTCCTATTTATAGAGGCTCGGGTCCTCTTACCAAATATTAGGTAGGAAGGGATCCCACAATGGCCAATTTGAAGGGGGATAGTTAGTACAAGCTATCCTGACAAAAGTAGTCTTCGTCTGCCAAAGGCTCTGGTGGTGACGCCTCTTGGGCTCCACGGTGACCTCTGTCCTGATGTCCTGCTAGTCTTGGTCTTGTTGCACCGATATGGAAACCTTTGCCTGATGCCTCGAGACTCCTCGCCTGCGCTTGCCTTTTTAGCACCAAAGAGGAAACGAGGACACTGTGTGCGCTGGCGCCCGCCTGGCTCCGGTCATCATGGCTTGCGTCACACAAGCCTCGCGAGGTATCCCTTGCCTTGATCTCTCCGCCCCTCACGAGCCAGCCTGGTGAGGCCGACCCTGAGGAGGTCTTGCATCATCCGCCTCGCCAGGCTTGGCCTTTCGCGAGGGTCTTGAGTGTTTGCTTGTGAAGATGGGTCATACAGGGCCGCTGGTGGAGCCACGTTGTGGGCCGCAGGCAGGCAAGTCTGGGGACCCCCGTTCCCAGAACGCCGACAGTAGCCCCCGGGCCCAGGCGCGCTCGGACTTGGCTTCAAGGCGAAGCCAAAGGGCAAGTGCGGAGCAGCAGGGCCCCAACAGCCTGCGGCCCCGCTTGATGCGTGGCGATCGATTGGACGTGGGCTGCCCCGCTTCCCCACACAACCTTAATATCCGCCTGGCTAGGCGGCCACGGCGTCCCACATAGTTTTCTCCCCATTGCTGGCAACGCACTCCCCAACTCCTCTGCTTCTTTGAACCTCAGCCTCCTCTACCAATCCGACCTGAGCTCAATCCTCTCCATCGCCATGGCGCCGAACCAGACAGAGAAAAGGAAGAAGACCATGTCCTCAGCGAGCCCGCCTTCGACCGTCGAGCCCGTCGTCGGCTGATCGCGGGTGCTCAATGAGAAGGCCATGGAAAAGGTCCGCCTTGCGCTCGCCACTAGCTTCAATGAATGGGGAGGGACGGCGGCCTGGACTGTGTCCTGAGCTTCTGTCGATAGGACAGCCACCGAGGTCCAGTTCTTCATCGACGCCCTGTGGGCCGGTCTGGTCCCCCTTTCTCCACCTTCTTCAACGTCATGCTTTCCCATTACCAGATTCATATGCTGCACCTAGATCCCCAATCTATCGCTCTTCTTGCCGTCTTTGCCTTTGTCTGCGAGGCCATGGTGGGCATCGCCCCCTCCGTGGCCCTTCTGCACCATTTGTTCTCGCAGCACTTGACCGACCCCCAGCAATGCTCTGGGTGCCTGAGCTTCCAGGCCGTGGCGACGGCCGGCTTAGGGATTGACTTTGAACTCCCGCCATCTGCGAGCGGGTTCCGAATGCGGTGGGTCCTCGCTTCGAAAGCTGTCCGGAGCTCCGGAAGACCACTTCCAGTGTGATTAAGCCCGTGCAATGGGCCTCTACACCTGGGATGACGCCCTTAAAGGTGGTTTTGGTGGGTTTGATCCTCGAGGGATCTATACCCATTTTGCGCACTATATCCTGATAGAGCAGGTTCAGGCTGCTGCCGCCGTCCATAAGGACTCGAGTGAGGTGAAATCCGTCGATGATGGGGTCTAGGACCAATGCGGCGGATCCGCCATGACAGATACTAGTGGGGTGGTCCCTGCGATCGAAGGTGAACGGACAAGAGGACCGTGGCTTGAACTTTGGGGCGACGGGCTCCATCGCATAGATGTCCCTTAGTGCACGCTTCCGTTCCCTCTTGGGAATGTGGGTTGCGTATATCATGTTCACCGTCTTCACTTGTGGGGGAACCTCTTTTGTCCTCCCGTGTTCGGCGGCCGGGGCTCCTCCTCATCATCACTATGCGGCCCCTTGTCCTTGTTTTCGGCATTCAACTTGCCGGCCTGCTTGAACACCCATCATTCTTTGTTGGTGTGATTGGCTAGCTTATCGGGGGTGCCGTGGATTTGACATGAGCGATTAAGTATGCGATCCAAACTGGATGGGCCCGGAGTACTTCTTTTGAATGGCTTTTTCCGCTGACCGGATCTAGAGCCTCTGAATCCGGCATTGACTGCCGTATCATCGGCGTTATCGTCGTTGTTGCGGCGTTTGTGTCTGTTACGACGTGGTCTGCCATTGGCATCTTTGGTATCCGAAGTGCCCGGGTTCCTTGATGTGTTGTTGCTGCGAGCCAGCCAGCTATCCTCGCTTGCGAAAAATCGGGTCATGAGTGTCGTGAGGGCTGCCATAGACTTCGGCTTCTCCTGGCCGAGGTGCCGGGTGAGCCACTCGTCACGGATGTTATGCTTGAATGCCGCTAAGGCCTCTGCATCCGGACAATCGACAATTTGGTTTTTCTTGGTTAGGAGCCGTGTCCAGAATTGCCTGGCCGATTCCCCTGGCTGCTGAGTTATATGGCTCAAGTCATCAGCATCCGGTGGTCGCACATAAGTGCCCTGGAAGTTGTCAAGGAATGCGTCTTCTAAATCCTCCCAACTGCCGACGGAGTCTGCTGGCAAGCTATTCAGCCAATGCCAAGCTGGTCCTTTGAGTTTTAGTGGGAGGTACTTGACGGCATGCAGATCATCACCGCGAGCCATGTGGATGTGGAGAAGGAAATCCTCAATCCATACAGCGGGATCTGTTGTACCATCATACGATTCGATATTTACAGGTTTAAAACCCTCCGGGAATTCGTGATCCATAACTTCATCAGTGAAGCATAGGGGGTGTGCAGCGCCTCTGTGCCGGGCTATATCACGACGCAGTTCATATGAGTCTTGTCTGCTGTATTCGGCCCGGCCGGATTTAATTTTAGTGTATCCGGCATGACGGTCATCGTCCCCCGTTGGCACGCGCCCCCGTGACCGGTATATCGACCTTTCATGTTTTGCCCTGCTTTCCAATACGTCTCGCAGGTCCCGTGTGTTGCCCCGGGCCTTGGTATTTTTGTTTGAGTGGCGGCGGGGTGCAGGCTGAACTTCAGGCTGAAACGCCTTTCTAGCTCGGCCACGAGGTGGCCGGTCAGCCGCATCGTACACTGGTGATGTAGGTTTCAATGCTTCCTCCTCGAGTCGGGGTAGCGACCTACACTTTGGGTAACTCTTGAAGGGGCGCTCGAGTTCGTATTCCTCGGCCGCAAGGACTTCGGTCCATCTGTCTGCTATCAAATCTTGATCAGCTCGAAGCTGTTGTTGATTTTTCTTCAAGCTATTTGCTGTGGCTATAAGCCGGCGCTTGAAGAGCTCCTGCTCGACGGGATCCTTAGGCACAATAAATTCTTCGTCGCCGAGGCTCACCTCGTCTTCGGAGAGAGGCATGTAATTGTCCTCCTCCGATTCTCTATCTGCTGCCCGCTCTCGAGGGCTAGCTTGTTCACCCTCCCGCTCTAAATCGTGCTGGAGAGGATTGTTGTCATCTTCGGCAGTATCCGGAGTGTTATTGTCTCTTGTTCCGGTATCACTACTTTTGCTATGGAGGGACTTAGAGCGGCTCTGCTGACGTCGGCGCTTGGGTTGCTTCTTGGAGGGGTCATCCCCCGCTGTCTCGTCGCCATTGCCTTCTTTGGGGGTGTCCACCGTGTATATATCATATGATGAGGTGGCGGTCCAGTGCCCTATGGGCGGTGGTTCCTTTTCGTCTCCTGCATCGTCGTCCATACCGTCGATGTCTTTGGAGTCGAAGTCGAGCATGTCGGTTAAATCGTCGACAGTGGCTACTAAGTGGGTGGTGGGTGGGGAGCGAATTTCTTCGTCGTCCACATACCATTCTAGCCGGACATAGTTCGGCCAAGGTTCTCCTGACAAGGAGAGAGACCTTAATGAATTTAGCACGTCGCCAAGAGGTGAGTGCTGAAAGATATCCGCGGAGGTGAACTCCATGATCGGCGCCCAATCGGATTCGATAGGCATGGACGTAGGCGGCTCAGAGTTCGTGGCCGGAGACGAATCCAGTGGTTCGGCAACACGGCTCTCGTAAGGGGTGAAGTCAGTATCCGGCTCTATCACCATTGAGAGTGCGGCCTCCATGGCGGGGTCTATCCACTCGTCCTCGGATGGCGCAATTTTCTCCGGATTGAAGGCCAGAGTAGTTGCAGGTGTGATCTCCCGAACACTGTCCGATGACAGAGCTAAATCATGCTCGTCGTGATCATGCGGCGCACCTGACATGGGCTCGAATCCGTCAAAGATCATGTCTCCGCAGATGTCGGCAGTGTAGTTTAAGTTTCCGAACCTGACCTGATGGCCAGGGGCGTAGCTCTCGATCTGCTCCAGATGGCCAAGCGAGTTGGCCCGCAGTGCGAAGCCGCCGAATACGAAGATCTGTCCGGGGAGGAAAACCTCACTTTGGACCGCATCGTTACCGATGAACGAAGGAGCCATCAAGCCTTATGGTGACGGCACAGTGGAACTCTCAATGAAAGCACCAATGTCGGTGTCAAAACTGGCGGATCTCGGGTAGGGGGTCCCGAACTGTGCGTCTAAGGCAGATGGTAACAGGAGGCGGGGGACACGATGTTTACCCAGGTTCGGGCCCTCTCGATGGAGGTAATACCCTACTTCCTACTTGATTGATCTTGATGATATGAGTATTACAAGAGTTGATCTACCACGAGATCGTAGAGGCTAAACCCTAGAAGCTAGCCTATGGTATGATTGTTCTTGTCCTACGGACTAAACCCTCCAGTTTATATAGACACCGGAGGGGGCTAGGGTTACACAGAGTCGGTTACAAGGAAGAAGATCTACATATCCGTACTGCCAAGCTTGCCTTCCACGCCAAGGAGAGTCCCATCCGGACACGGGACGAAGTCTTCAATCTTGTATCTTCATAGTCCAACAGTCCAGCCAAAGGATATAGTCCGGCTGTCCGGAGACCCCCTAATCCAGGACTCCCTCAGCTTGAGTCCATGAAATCTGAGATGGGATCCATGTATGAGAACAAAGTGTGGACTTTGGTTGACTTGCACGATGATCGGCAAGCCATAGAGAATAAATGGATCTTCAAGAAGAAGACTGACGCTGACGGTAATGTTATTATCTACAAAGCTTGACTTGTTGCAAAAGGTTTTCGACAAGTTCACGGAGTTGACTATGATGAGACTTTCGCACCCGTAGCAATGCTTAAGTCTGTCTGAATCATGTTAGCAATTGCCGCATTTTATGATTATGAAATTTGGCAAGGATGTCAAAACTGCATTCCTTAATGGATATCTTAAAGAAGAGTTGTATATGATGCAACGAGAAGGTTTTGTCGATCCAAAAGGTGCTAACAAAGTGTGCAAGCTCCAGCGATCCATTTATGGATTGGTGCAAGCCTCTTGGAGTTGGAATATACGCTTTGATAGTGTGATAAAAACATATGGTTTTATACAGACTTTTGGAGAAGCCTGTATTTACAAGAAAGTGAGTGGGAGCTCTGTAGCATTTCTAATATTATATGTGGATGACATATTATTGATTGGAAATAATATAGAATTTCTGGATAGCATAAAATGATATTTGAATAAGAATTTTTCAATGAAAGACCTCGGTGAAGCTGCTTACATATTGGGCATCAAGATCTATAGAGATAGATCAAGACGCTTAATGGGTCTTTCATAAAGCACATACATTGATAAAGTTTTGATGAAGTTCAAAATGGATAAGTCAAAGAAAGGGTTCTTGCCTGTGTTACAAGGTGTGAATGTTGGGGAATGCAGTATTTCAAAAAAATTCCTACGATCAAGCAAGATCTATCTAGGAGATGTATAGCAACGAGAGGGGAGAGTGTTGTCTACGTACCCTCGTAGACTATAAGTGGAAGCGTTATGACAACGCGGTTGATGTAGTCGAACGTCTTCGCAATCCAACCGATCAAGTACCGAACGCATGGCACCTCTGCGATCTGCACACGTTCAGCTCGGTGACGTCCCTCGAACTCTAGATCCAGCTGAGGCCGAGGGAGATATTCGTCAGCACGATGGCGTGGTGACAGTGATGATGAAGTTACCGACATAGGGATTCACCTAAGCACTACGACAATATGACCGAGGTGAAAATATGTGAAGCGGGACACCGCACACGGTTAAGAGATCAACTTGTGTGTCTATGGGGTGACCCCTGGCCACGTATATAAAGGAGGGGAGGGAAGAGATGGCCGCGCACTCACCCCTTGTCCAATTCGGTTTGGGCAGGGGGGCGCACCACCTCTTGGCCCTTCTCCCCTCTCTCCACTAAAGCCCAATAAGGCCCATTACTTCTCCCGGTGAATTCCCGTAACTCCCCGGTACTCCGAAAAATACCCGAATCACTCGGAACCTTTCCGATGTCCGAATGTAGCCTTCCAATATATTGATCTTTATGTCTCGACCATTTCGAGACTCCTCTTCATGTACGTAATCTTATCCGGGACTCCAAACAACCTTCGATACATCAAATCACATAACTCATAATACCAATCATCATTGAACATTAAGCGTGCGGACCCTACGGGTTCGAGAACTATGTAGACATGACCGAGACACATCTCCGGTCAATAACCAATGGCAGAACCTGGATGCTCATATTGGCTTCTACATATTCTACGAAGATCTTTATCGATCAAACCGCATAACAATATACGTTGTTCCCTTTGTCATCGATATGTTACTTGCCCAAGATTCGATCGTCGGTATCACCATACCTAGTTCAATCTCGTTACCGACAAGTCTCTTTACTCGTTATGTAATGCATCATCCTGCAACTAACTCATTAGTCACATTGCTTGCAAGGCTTATAGTGATGCGCATTATCGAGAGGGCCCAGAGATACCTCTCCGACAATCAGAGTGACAAATCTTAATCTCGATCTATACCAACACAACAAACACCTTCGGAGAGACCTGTAGAGCATCTTTATAATGACCCAGTTACATTGTGATGTTTGATAGCACACAAGGTGTTCCTCGGTATTTGAGAGTTGCATAATCTCATAGTCATACGAACATGTATAAGTTCATGAAGAAAGCAATAGCAATAAAACTCAACGATCATAATGCTAAGCTAACGGATGGGTCTTGTCCATCACATCATTCTCTAATGATGTGATCCCATTCATCAAATGACAACACATGTCTATGGCTAGTAAACTTAACCATCTTTGATTAACGAGCTAGTCAAGTAGAGGCATACTAGGGACACTCTGTTTGTTTATGTATTCACACATGTACTAAGTTTCCGGTTAATACAATTCTAGCATCAATAATAAAAATTTATCATGATATAAGGAAATATAAATAACAACTTTATTATTGCCTCTAGGGCATATTTCCTTTAGTCTCCCACTGGCACTAGAGTCAATAATCTAGTTCACATAGTCATGTGATTTCACACCAATAGTTCACATCTTTATGTGATTAGTTCACATCTCCATGTGACTAATACCCAAAGGGTTTACTAGAGTCAATAATCTAGTTCACATTGCTATGTGATTAACACCCAAAGAGTGATCATGTTTTGCTTGTGAGAGAAGTTTAGTCAACGGGTCTGCCACATTCAGAGCCGTATGTATTTTGCAAATTTTCTATGTCTACAATGCTCTGCACGGAGCTATTCTAGCTAAACGCTCCCACTTTCAATATGTATCTAGATTGAGACTTAGAGTCATCCAGATCAGTGTCAAAGCTTGCATCGACGTAACTCTTTACGACAAACTCTTTGTCACCTCCATAACCGAGAAACATTTCCTTATTCCACTAAGGATAATTTTGACCGATGTCCAGTGATCCACTCCTAAATCACTATTGTACCCTCTTACCAAACTCATGGTGAGGTACACAATAGGTCTGGTACACAACATAGCATACTTTATAGAACCTATGACTAAGGCATAGGGAATGACTTTTCATTCTCTTTCTATTTTCTGCCGTGGTCGGGTTTTGAGTCATTACTCAACTTCACACCTTGCAACACAGACAAGAACTCCTTATTTGGCTATTCTATTTTGAACTACTTCAAAATCTTATCAAGGTATGTACTCATTGAAAAAACTTATCAAGCGTCTTGATCTATCTCTATAGATCTTGATGCTCAATGTGTAAGAAGCTTCACCGGGGTATTTCTTTGAAAAACTCCTTTTAGACACTCCTTTATGCTTTCTAGAAAATTATACATCATTTCTGATCAACAATATGTCATTCACATATACTTATCAGAAAGGCTGTAGCGCTTCCCACTCACTTTCTTGTAAATACAGGCTTCTCCAAAAGTCTTTATAAAACCATATGCTTTGATCACACTATCGAAGCGTATATTCCAACTCCGAGAGGCTTGCACCAGTTCATAAATGGATCGTTGGAGCTTGCTCACTCTGTTAGCACCTTTAGGGTCGACAAAACTTTCTGGTTGCATCATATACAACTCTTCTTTAATAAATCCATTAAGGAATACAGTTTTGACATCCATTTGCCAGATTTCATAAAATGCGGCAACTGCTAACGTGATTCAGACAGATTTTTAAGCATCAATACGAGTGAGAAAATCTCATCGTAGTCAACACTTTTAACTTGTTGAAAACCTTTTCGGACAATTCGATATTTGTAGATAGTAACACTACTATCAGCGTCCATCTTCCTCTTGAAGATCCATTTATTCTCAATGGCTCGCCGATCATCGGGCAAGTCAATCAAAGTCCATACTTTGTTCTCATACATGGATCCCATCTCAGATTTCATGGCCTCAAGCCATTTTGCGGAATGTAGGCTCATCATCGCTTCCTCATAGATCGTAGGTTCGTCATGGTCAAGTAACATGACCTCCAGAACAGGATTACTGTACCAGTCTGGTGCAGATCATACTCTGATTGACCTACGAGGTTCGGTAGTAACTTGATCTGAAGTTTCATGACCATCATCATTAACTTCCTCACTAATTGGTGTAGGCATCACTAGAACTGATTTCTGTGATGAACCATTTTCCAATTCGGGAGAAGGTACAATTACCTCATCAAGTTGTACTTTCCTCCCACTCACTTCTTTCGAGAGAAACTCATTCTCTAGAAAGGATCCATTCTTAGCAATGAAAATCTTGCCTTCGGATCTGTGATAGAAGGTGTACCCAACAGTTTCCTTTGGGTATCCTATGAAGACACATTTCTCCTATTTGGGTTCGAGCTTATCAGGTTGAAGATTTTTCACATAAGCATCATAGCCCCAAACTTTAAGAAACGACAGCTTAGCTTTCTTGCTAAACCACAATTCATAAGGTGTCGTCTCAACGGATTTAGATGGTGCCATATTTAACGTGAATGCAACTGTCTCTAATGCATAACCCCAATACGATAGTAGTAAATCGGTAAGAGACATCATAAATCGCACCGTATCTAATAAAGTACGGTTACGATGTTCAGACACACCATCATGCTATGGTGTTCCAGGTGGCATGAGTTTGTGAAACTATTTCACATTGTTTTAATTGAAGGCCAAACTCGTAACTCAAATATTCGCCTCCATGATCAGATCGTAGAAACTTTATTTTCATGTTACAATGATTTTCCACTTCACTCTGAAATTCTTTGAACTTTTCAAATGTTTCAGACTTTATGTTTCATCAAGTAAATATACCCATATTTGCTCAAATCATCTGTGAAGGTTAGAAAATAACGATACCCGCCGCGAGCCTCAACACTTATGGACCGCATACATCAGTATGTATTATTTCCAACAAGTTTGTTGCTCGCTCCATTGTTTCGGAGAATGGAGTCTTAGTCATCTTGCCCATGAGACATGGTCCGCAAGCATGAAGTGATTCATAATCAAGTGATTCCAAAAGCCCATCAGCATGTAGTTTCTTCATGCGCTTTACACCAATATGACCTAAACGGCAGTGCCACAAATATGGGTTGCACTATCATTATTAACTTTGAATCTTTTGGCTTCAATATTATGAATATGTGTATCACTACGACCGAGATTCAATAAACCATTTATATTGAGTGTATGACCATAGGAGGTTTATTCATGTAAATAGAACAACAATTATTCTTTGACTTAAATGAATAACTATATTGCAATAAACATGATCCAATCATATTTATGCTCAACGCAAACACCAAATAACATTTATTTTAGGTTCAACACTAATCCCGAAGGTAAAGGGAGCGTGCGATGGTGATCTTATCAACCTTGAAATCATTTCCAACACACATCGTCACTTCGCCCATAACTAGTCTGTGTTCATTCTGCAACTCCCTGTTTTTAGTTACTACTCTTAGCAACTAAACCATATCAAATACTGAGGGGTTGCTATAAACACTAGTAAAGTACACATCAATAACATGTATATCAAATATACTTTTGTTCACTTTTCCATCCTTCTTATCTGCCAAGTATCTTGGGCAGTTCCACTTCCAGTGACCATTTCCTTTGTAGTAGAAGCACTCAGTTCCAGGCTTGGGTCTAGCTTTGGGCTTGTTCATGGGAGCAGCAACTTGCTTGCTATTCTTCTTTGAAGTTCCTATTTCTTACCCTTTGCCCTTTTCTTGAAACTAGTGGTCTTGTTAACCATCAACACTTGATGCTATTTCTTGATTTCTACCTTCGCCGATTTCAGCATCGCGAAGAGCTTGGGAATTACTTTCGTCATCCCTTGCTTATTATAGTTCATCACTAAGTTCTAGTAACTTGGTGATAGTGACTAGAGAACTTTGTCAATTACTATCTTATCTGGAAGATTAACTCCCACTTGATTCAAGTAATTGTAGTACCTAGACAATCTGAGCACATGCTCACTGGTTGAGCTATTCTCCTCCATCTTGTAGGCAAAGTACTTTCAGAGGTCTCATACCTCTCGACACGGGCATGAGTATGAAATACCAATTTCAACTCTTAGAACATCTTATATGATCCATGGCATTTCAAAACATTTTTTAAGTCCCGGATCTAAGCCGTAAAGCATGGTGCACTAAACTATCAAGTAGTCATCATACTGAGGTTGTCAAACGTTCATAACGTTTGCATCTGCTCCTGCAATAGTTCTGTCACTTAGTGGTGCATCAAGGACATAATTCTTCTGTGCAACAATGAGTATAATCCTCAAATCATGGACCTAGTCCACATCATTGCTACTAACATCTTTCAACATAGTTTTCTCTAGGAACATATCATGAATAAATGGGGAGCTACATCGCGAGCTATTGATCTACAACATAGTTATGCAAATACTATCAAGACTAAGTTCATGATAAATTGAAGTTCAATTAATCATATTACTTAAGAACTCCCACTTAGATAGACATCCCTCTAGTCATCTAAATGATCACGTGATCCAAATCAACTAAACCATGTTCGATCATCACGTGAGATGGAGTAGCTTTCAATGGTGAACATCACTATGTTGATCATATCTACTATATGATTCATGCTCGACCTTTTGGTCTCAGTGTTCCGAGGCCATATATTCATATGCTAGGCTCATCAAGTTTAACCCAAGTATTCTGTGTGTGCAAAACTAGTTTGCACCCGTTGTATGTGAACGTAGAGCTTATCACACCCTATCATCACGTGGTGTCTCGGCATGACGAACTGTAGCAGCAGTGCATACGCAGGTAGAACACTTGTACCTTGAAATTTAGTGAGAGATCATCTTATAATGCTACCACCGAACTAAGCAAAATAAGATGCATAAAGGATAAACATCACATGCAATCAATATAAGTGATATAATATGGCCATCATCATCTTGTGCCTTTGATCTCCATCTCCAAAGCACCGTCATGATCACCATCATCACCGGTTGACACCTTGATCTCCATCGAAGCATCATTGTCATCTCGCCAACTATTGCTTCTATGACTATCGCTACCGCTTAGTGATAAAGTAAAGCAATTACATGGTGATTGCATTTCATACAATAAAGCGACAACCATATGGCTCCTGCCAGTTGCCGATAACTCTATTATAAAACATGATCATATCATACAATAAAATTTAGCATCATGTCTTGACCATATCACATCACAACATGCCCTGCAAAAACAAGTTAGACGTCCTCTACCTTGTTGTGCAAGTTTTATGTGGCTGCTACGGGCTTCTAGCAAGAACCGCTCTTACCTACACATCAAAAACCACAACGCGGTATAGTGATTGCTTTTTGATCTTCAGAAAGAACCCTGTTCATTGAATCCGATTCAACTAAAGTTGGAGAAACTGACACCCACCAGCCACCTGTGTGCGAAGCACGTCGGTAGAACCAGTCTCGGGTAAGCGTACGCGTAATGTCGGTCTTAGCCGCTTCATCCAACAATACCGCTGAATCAAGAATCAACTAGTGACGGCAAGCAATATGTATATACCCACGCCCACAACTCCTTTGTGTTCTACTCATGCATATAACATCTACGCATAGACCTGGCTCGGATGCCACTGTTGGGGAATGCAGTATTTCAAAAAAATTCCTACGATCATGCAAGATCTATCTAGGAGATGTATAACAATGAGGGGAGAGTGTTTTCTACGTACCCTCGTAGACCGTAAGTGGAAGCGTTATGACAACGCGGTTGATGTAGTCGAACGTCTTCGCCATCCAACCGATCAAGTATCGAACGCATAGCACCTCCGCGATCTGCACACGTTCAGCTCGGTGACGTCCCTCGAACTCTAGATCCAGCTGAGGCCGAGGGAGATATTCGTCAGCACGACGGCGTGGTGACGGTGATGATGAAGTTACCGACATAGGGCTTCACCTAAGCACTACGACAATATGACCGAGGTGAAAATCTACGGTGCGGGGCACCGCACATGGCTAAGAGATCAACTTGTGTGTCTATGGGGTGACCCCTGGCCACGTATATAAAGGAGGGGAGGGAAGAGATGGCCGCACCCTCACCCCTTGTCCAATTCAGTTTGGGCAGGGGGGGGGGGCGCACCACCTCTTGGCCCTTCTCCCCTCTCTCCACTAAAGCCCAATAAGGCCCATTACTTCTCCCGGTGAATTCCCGTAACTCCCCGGTACTCCGAAAAATACCCGAATCACTCGGAACCTTTCCGATGTCCGAATATAGCCTTCCAATATATCGATCTTTACGTCTCGACCATTTTGATACTCCTCTTCATGTATGTAATCTCATCCGGGACTCCGAACAACCTTCGATACATCAAATCACATAACTCATAATACCAATCATCATTGAACGTTAAGCGTGCGGACCCTACGGGTTCGAGAACTATGTAGACATGACCGAGACACATCTCCGGTCAATAACCAATAGCGGAACCTGGATGCTCATATTGGTTCCTACATATTCGACGAAGATCTTTATCGGTCAAACCGCATAACAACATACGTTGTTCCCTTTGTCATCGGTATGTTACTTGCCTGAGATTCGATCCTCGGTATCATCATACCTAGTTCAATCTTGTTACCGGCAAGTCTCTTTACTCGTTCCATAATGCATCATCCCATGACTAACTCATTAGTCACATTGCTTACAAGGCTCATTGTGATGTGCATTACCGAGAGGGCCCAGAGATACCTCTCCGATACACGGAGTGACAAATCCTAATCTCGATCTATGCCAACTCAACAAACACCATCGGAGACACCTGTAGAGCATCTTTATAATCATCCAGTTACGTTGTGACGTTTGATAGCACACTAAGTGTTCCTCCGGTATTCGGGAGTTGCATAATCTTATAGTCAAAGGAACATGTATAAGTCATGAAGAAAGCAATAGCAATAAACTAAACGATCATAGTGCTAAGCTAACGGATGGGTCTTGTCCATCACATCATTCTCTAATGATGTGATCCCCTTCATAAAATGACAACACATGTCCATGGCTAGGAAACTTAACCATCTTTGATTTATGAGCTAGTCAAGTAGAGGCATACTAGGGACACTCTGTTTGTCTATGTATTTACACATGTACTAAGTTTCTGGTTAATACAATTCTAGAATGAATAATAAACATTTATCATGATATAAGGAAATATAAATAACAACTTTAGTATTGCCTCTAGGGCATATTTCCTTCAATGAAGTTGAGTTAGACTCAATGCCCGACCACTGCAGAAGATATAGAGAAAAATGAAAGTCATTCCCTATGTTTTAGCCATAGGTTCTATCATGTATGCAATGTTGTGTACCAGACCTGATGTGTGTCTTGCTATTAGTTTAGCAGGGAGGTACCAAAGTAATCCAGGAGTGGATCACTGGACAACGGTTAAGAACATCATGAAATACCTGAAAAGAACTAAGGATATGTTTCTCGTTTATGGAGGTGACAAAGAGCTCGTTGTAAATGGTTACGTCGATGCAAGCTTTGACACTGATCCGGATGACTCTAAGTCACAAACCGGATACGTATTTTATTGAATGGTGGAGCTGTCAGTTGGTGCAGTTCTAAGCAGAGCGTCGTGGCGGGATCTACGTGTGAATTGGAATACATAGCTACTTCAGAAGCAGCAAATGAAGGAGTCTGGATGAAGGAGTTCATATCCGATCTAGATGTAATACCTAGTGCATCGGGTCCAATGAAAATCTTTTGTGACAATACTGGTGTAATTGCCTTGGCAAAGGAATCCAGATTTCACAAGAGAATGAAGCACATCAAAAGATGCTTCAATTCCATCCGCGATCAAGTCAAGGAGGGAGACAGAGATTTGCAAGATATATACGGGTCTGAATGTTGCAGACCCGTTGACTAAGCCTCTCTCACGAGCAAAACATGATCAACACCAAGACTCCATGGGTGTTAGAATCATTACTGTGTAATCTAGATTATTGACTCTAGTGCAAGTGGGAGACTGAAGGAAATATGCCCTAGAGGCAATAATAAAGTTGTTATTTATATTTCCTTATATCATGATAAATGTTTATTATTCATGCTAGAATTGTATTAACCGGAAACTTAGTACATGTGTGAATACATAGACAAACAGAGTGTCCCTAGTATGACTCTACTTGACTAGCTCGTAAATCAAAGATGGTTAAGTTTCCTAGCCATGGACATGTGTTGTCATTTGATGAACGATATCACATCATTAGAGAATGATGTGATGGACAAGACCCATCCGTTAGCTTAGCACTATGATCGTTTAGTTTATTGCTATTGCTTTCTTCATGACTTATACATGTTCCTTTGACTATGAGATTATGCAACTCCCAAATACCGAAGGAACACTTAGTGTGCTATCAAATGTCACAATGTAACTGGGTGATTATAAAGATGCTCTACAGGTGTCCCCAATGGTGTTTGTTGAGTTGGCATATATCGAGATTAGGATTTGTCACTCTGTGTATCGGAGAGGTATCTCTGGGCCCTCTCGGTAATACACATCACAGTGAGCCTTGCAAGCAATGTGACTAATGAGTTAGTCACAGGAACGAGTAAAGAGACTTGCCGGTAACGATATTGAGCTAGGTATGATGATACCGACGACTGAATCTCGGGCAAGTAACATACCGATGACAAAGGGAACAACGTATGTTGTTATGCGGTTTGACCGATAAATATCTTTGTAGAATATGTAGGAACCAATATGAGCATCCATGTTCCGCTATTGGTTATTGACCGGAGATGTGTCTCGGTCATGGCTACATAGTTCTCGAACCCGTAGTGTCCGCACGCTTAACGCTCGATGATGATATGTATTATGAGTTATGTGATTTGATGTACCGAAGGTTGTTCGGAGTCCCCGATGAGATCATGGACATGACGAGGAGTCTCAAAATGGTTGATACATAAAGATTCATATATTGGAAGGTTACATTCAGACACCATAATGGTTCGGCCATTTCGGATAAGTTTCAGAGTACCGGGGGTTACCGGACCCCCCGGGAAGTTATTGGGCCTTATGGGCCTAGTTGCGGAAGAGAGGAGGCATGCCAAGAGGTGGCGTGCGCCCCCTAGACCAAACCGAATTGGACTAGGGCTAGGGTGGCTGCCCCCCCATTCCTTCTCTTCTTCATCTCCTTCCTTCTTCTCCTACTTGGACTAGGAAAAGGGGAAACCTACTCCTACTAGGAGTAGGAATCCTCCCTTGGGCGCGCCCCTTGAGGCCGGCCCTCCTCCTCCCCTCCTTTATATATGGGGGAGGGGGCACCCCATAGAGACACAAGTTGATCTTTAGCCCTGTGCGGTGCCCCCCTCCACATTTTTCCACCTCGGTCATATTGTCATAGTGCTTAGGCGAAGCCCTGCGTTGGTAACTTCATCATCACCATCACGCCATCATGCTGACGCAACTCACCCTCGGCCTCAGCTGGATCAAGAGTACGAGGGACGTCATCGAGGTAAAACTGTGCAGATCATGGAGGTGTCGTGCATTCGGTACTTGATCTGTTGGATCATGAAGACGTTCGACTACATCAACCGCGTTACTAAAATCTTCCTCTTTCGGTCTACGAGGGTACGTAGACACACTCTCCACTCTCGTTGCTATACATCTCCTAGATAAGATCTTGCGTGATCATAGGAATTTTTTTAAATACTGCATTACCCAACAGTGGCATCCGAGCCAGGTCTATGCGTAGATGTTATATGCACGAGTAGAACACAGAGAGTTGTGGGCGATAATAGTCATACTACTTACCAGCATGTCATACTTTGGTTCCACGGTATTGTTGGATGAAGCGGCCCAGACCGACATTACATGACCGCATTCATGAGACTGGTTCTACCGACGTGCTTCGCACACAGGTGGCAAGTGGGTGTCTGTTTCTCCAACTTTAGTTGAATCGAGTGTGACTACGTCCGGTCCTTGTTGAAGGTTAAAACAGCACACTTGACAAAAAATTGTTGTGGTTTTGATGCTTAGGTAAGAACGGTTCTTGCTAGAAGCCCGTAGCAGCCACGTAAAACTTGCAACAACAAAGTAGAGGATGTCTAACTTGTTTTTGCAAGGCATTTTGTGATGTGATATGGTCAAGATGTGATTATATAAATTGTTGTATGAGATGATCATGTTTTGTAACAAAGTTATCGGCAACTGGCAGGAGCCATATGGTTGTCGCTTCATTGTATGAAATGCAATCGCCATGTAATTGCTTTACTTTATCACTAAGCGGTAGCGATTGTCATAGAAGCAATAGTTGGTGAGACAACAAAGATGCTAAGATGGAGATCAAGGTGTCAAGCCGGTGACGATGGTGATCATGACGGTGCTTTGGCGATGGAGATCAAAGGCACAAGATGATGATGGCCATATCATATCACTTATTTTGATTGCATGTGATGTTTGTCCTTTATGCATCTTATTTTGCTTAGTACGACGGTAGCATTATAAGATGATCTCTCACTAAATTTCAAGGTACAAGTGTTCTCCCTGAGTATGCACCGTTACTACAGTTCGTCGTGCCGAGACACCACGTGATGATCGGGTGTGATAATCTCTACGTTCACATACAACGGGTGCAAGGCAGTTTTGCACACGCAGAATACTTGGGTTAAACTTGACGAGCCTAGCATATGAAGATATGGCCTCGGAACACTAAGACCGAAAGGTCGAGCGTGAATCATATAGTAGATATGATCAACATAGTGATGTTCACCATTGAAAACTACTCCATCTCACGTGATGATCGGACATGGTTTAGTTGATATGGATCACGTGATCACTTCGATGATTAGAGGGATGCCTATCTAAGTGGGAGTTCTTAAGTAATATGATTAATAGAACTTTAATTTATCATGAACTTAGTACCTGATAGTATTTGGCATGTCTATGTTGTTGTAGATAAATGGCCCGTGCTATTGTTCGTTTGAATTTTAATGCGTTACTAGAGAAAGCTAAGTTGAAAGATGATGGTAGCAACTACACGGACTAGGTCCGTAACTTGAGGATTATCCTCATTGCTGCATAGAAGAATTATGTTCTGGAAGCACCGCTGGGTGCTAGGCCTGCTGCAGATGCTACTGATGACGTTAAGAACGTCTGGCAGAGCAAAGCTGATGACTACTCTATAGTTCAGTGAGCCATGCTTTACAGCTTAGAACCGGGACTTCAACGACGTTTTGAACGTCATGGAGCATATGAGATGTTCCAGGAGTTGCAGTTAATATTTCAAGAAAATGCCTGGATTGAGAGATATGAAATCTCCAATAAGTTCTACAGCTGCATCATGGAGGAGAATAGTTCTGTGAGTGAACATATACTCAGAATGTCTGGGTACCACAACCACTTGACTCAACTAGGAGTTAATCTTCCTGATGATAGTGTCATTGACAGAGTTCTTCAATCACTTCCACCAAGCTACAAAAGCTTCATGATGAACTATAATATGCAAGGGATGGATAAGACAATTCTTGAGCTCTTCGCAATGCTAAAAGCCGCGGAGGTAGAAATCAAGAAGGAGCATCAAGTGTTGATGGTTAACAAGACCACTAGTTTCAAGAAAAAGGGAAAATGGAAGAAGGGGAACATCAAGAAGAATGACAAGCAAGTTGCTTCTCAAGTGAAGAAGCCCAAGTCTGGACCTAAGCCTGAGACAGAGTGCTTCTACTGCAAAGGGACTGGTCACTGGAAGCGGAACTGCCCCAAGTATTTGGCAGATAAGAAGGATGGTAAAGTGAAAGGTATATTTGATATACATGTTATTGATGTGTACCTTACTAATGCTCGCAGTAGCGCATGGGTATTTGATACTGGTTTTGTTGCTCATATTTGCAACTCGAAACAAGGGCTACGGATTGAGCGAAGATTGGCTAAGGACGAGGTGACGATGCGCGTGGGAAATGGTTCCGAAGTCGATGTGATCGCGGTCGGCACACTATCTCTACATCTACCTTCGGGATTAGTATTAGACCTGAATAATTGTTATTTGGTGCCAGCGTTAAGCATGAACATTATATCTAGATCTTGTTTGATGTGAGACGGTTATTCATTTAAATCAGAGAATAATGGTTGTTCTATTTATGTGAGTAATATCTTTTATGGTCATGCACCCTTGATGAGTGGTCTATTTTTATTGAATCTCGATAGTAGTGATACACATATTCATAGTATTGAAGCCAATAGATATAAGTTTAATGATGATAGTGCGACTTATTTGTGGCACTGTCATTTAGGTCATATTGGTGTAAAGCGCATGAAGAAACTCCATGCTGATGGGCTTTTGGAATCACTTGATGCTTGCAAACCATGGCTCATGGGCAAGATGACTAAAACTCCATTCTCCGGAACAATGGAACGAGCAACAGACTTATTGGAAATAATACATACTAATGTATGTAGTCCGATGAGTGTTGATGCTCATGGCGGGTATTGTTATTTTCTGACCTTCACAGATGATTTGAGCAGATATGGGTATATCTACTTGATGAAACATAAGTCTGAAACATTTGAAAAGTTCAAAGAATTTTAGAGTGAAGTGGAAAATCATTGTAACAAGAAAATTAAGTTTCTACGATCTGAACGTGGAGGTGAATATTTGAGTTATGAGTTTGGTCTTCATTTTAAACAATGCGGAATAGTTTCACAACTCACGCCACCTGGAACACCACAACATAATGGTGTGTCCGAACGTCGTAACCGCACTTTATTAGATATGGTGCCATCTATGATCTCTCTTACTGATTTACCGCTATCGTTTTGAGGTTATGCTTTAGAGACGGTTGCATTCACGTTAAATAGGGCACCATCGAAATCCATTGAGATGACACCATATGGACTGTGGTTTGGCAAGAAACCCAAGTTGTCGTTTCTTAAAGTTTGGGGTTGCGATGCTTATGTGAAAAAGATTCAACTTGATAAGCTCGAACCCAAATCAGAGAAATGTGTCTTCATAGGATACCGAAGGAAAGATATTCGTTGCTAAGAATGGATCCTTTCTAGAGAAGGAGTTTCTCTCAAAAGAAGTGAGTGGGAGGAAAGTAGAACTTGATGAGGTAACTGTACCTCCTCCCTTATTGGAAAGTAGTTCATCACAGGAATCAGTTCCAGTGATTCCTACAACAATTAGTGAGGAAGCTAATGATGATCATGAAACTTCTGATCAAGTTACTACCGAACCTTGTAGGTCAACCAGAGTAAGATCCGCACCAGAGTGGTACAGTAATCCTATTCTAGAGGTCATGTTACTTGACATGATGAAGCTACGAACTATGAGGAAGCGATGATGAGCCCAGATTCCGCAAAATGGCTTGAGGCCATGAAGTATGAGATGGGATCCATGTATGAGAACAAAGTGTGGACTTTGGTTGACTTGCCCGGTGAACAGCAAGCCATAGCGAATAAATAGATCTTCAAGAGGAAGACTGACACTGACGGTAATTTTACTGTCTACAAAGCTCGAATTGTTGCGAGAGGTTTTCGACAAGTTCAAGGAGTTGACTACGATGAGACCTTCTCACCCGTAGCGATGCTTAAGTCCGTCCGAATCATGTTAGCAATTGCTGCATTTTATGATTATGAAATTTGGCAAATGGATGTCAAAACTGCATTCCTTAATGGATATCTTAAAGAAGAGTTGTATATGATGCAACTAGAAGGTTTTGTCGATCCAAAAGGTGCTAACAAAGTGTGCAAGCTCCAGCGATCCATTTATGGACTGGTGCAAGCATCTTGGAGTTGGAATATACGCTTTGATAGTGTGATCAAAGCATATGGTTTTATACATACTTTTGGAGAAGCCTGTATTTACAAGAAAGTGAGTGGGAGCTCTGTAGCATTTCTGATATTATATGTGGATGACATATTGTTGATCGGAAATGATACTGATTTTATGAATAGCATAAAAGGATACTGAATAAGAATTTTTCAATGAAAGACATCGGTGAAGCTGCTTATATATTGGGCATCAAGATCTATAGAGATAGATCAAGACGCTTAATTGGACTTTCCCAAAGCACATACCTTGATAGAATTTTGAAGAAGTTTAAAATGGATCAAGCAAAGAAAGGGTTCTTGCATGTGTTACAAGGTGTGAAGTTGAGTCAGACTCAATGCCCGAGCACTGCAGAAGATAGAGAGAAAATGAAAGTCATTCCTATCCTTCAGCCATAGGTTCTATCATGTATGCAATGCTGTGTACCAGATCTGATGTGTGCCTTGCTATTAGTTTAGTAGGGAGGTACCAAAGCAATCCAGGAGTGGATCACTGGACAGCGGTCAAGAACATCCTGAAATACCTGAAAAGGACTAAGGATATGTTGGGTAACGTAGCAATAATTCAAAAAAATTCCTACGTGTCACCAAGATCAATCTAGGAGATACTAGCAACGAGACAGAGGGAGTGCATCTGCATACCCTTGAAGATCGCTAAGCGGAAGCGTTACAAGAACGCGGTTGGTGGAGTCGTACACGTAGGGATTCAGATCGAGGTCGATTCAGATCTAAGCGCCAAACAACGGCGCCTCCGCGTTCAACACACATACAGCCCGAGAACGTCTCCTCCTTCTTGATCCAGCAAGGGGATAGGAGAATTTGAGGGAGAACTCCGACAGCACGACGGCGTGTTGGTGATGGAGCTCGTGGTTCTCCGGCAGGGCTTCACCAAGCGCTACAGAGGAGGAGGAGGTGTAGGAGAGGGGGAGGGGCTGCGCCAGGGGAAGGGTGCGGCTGCCCTCTCTCTCCCTCACTATATATAGGGGCAAGGGAGAGGGGGCCCGCCCCCCTCAGATCCCATCTAGGGGAGGGGCGGCGGCCACAGAGGGGAAACTTGCCCCCCAAGCCAAGGGGGCGCTCCCTTTAGGGTTTCCGCTCAACCCTAGGCGCATGGGACCTAGGGGGGATGGCACCCAGCCCACTTAGGGGCTGGTTCCCCTCCACATACAGCCCATAGGGCCCTCCGGGGCAGGTGGACCCTCCCGGTGGACCCCCGGAACCCTTTCAGTGGTCCCGGTACAATACCGACAAACCCCGAACACTTTCGGTGACCGTATGAGGAATTCCCATATATAAATCTTCACCTCTGGACCATTCCGGAACTCCTCGTGACGTCCGGGATATCATCTGGGACTGCAAAAAACCTTCGGTAACCACATACTATTTCCCATAACAACTCTAGCGTCACTGAACCTTAAGTGTGTATACCTTACGGGTTCGGGAACCATGTAGACATGACCGAGACATCTCTTCGGCCAATAACCAACAGCGGGATCTGGATACCCATGTTGGCTCCTACATGTTCCACGGTGATCTCATCGGATGAACCACGATGTCAAGGATTCAATCAATCCCGTATGCAATTCCCTTTGCCTATCGATATGTTACTTGCCCGAGATTCGATCACTGGTATCCCCATACCTCGTTCAATCTCATCACCGGCAAGTCTCTTTACTCGTTCCGTAATGCACGATCCCGTGATCAACTCCTTAGTCACATTGAGCTCATTATGATGATGCATTACCGAGTGGGCCCAGAGATACCTCTCCGTCATACGGAGTGACAAATCCCAGTCTCGATTCGTGCCAACCCAACAGACACTTTCATAGATACCTGTAGTGCACCTTTATAGCCACCTAGTTACGTTGTGACGTTTGGTACACCCAAAGCATTCCTACGGTATCTGGGAGTTGCACAATCTCATGGTCTAAGGAAATGATACTTGACATTAGAAAAGCTTTAGCAAACTAACTACACGATCTTGTGCTACGCTTAAGATTGGGTCTTGTCCATCACATCATTCTCCTAATGATGTGAACCCTTTATCAATGACATCCAATGTCCATGGTCAGGAAACCATGACCATCTATTGATCAACGAGCTAGTCAACTAGAGGCTTACTAGGTACATATTATGATCTATGTATTCACACATGTATTACGGTTTCCGGTTAATACAATTGTAGCATGAACAATAGACAATTATCATGAACAAGGAAATATAATAATAACCATTTTATTATTGCCTCTAGGGCATATTTCCAACAGTCTCCCACTTGCACTCGATTCAATAATCTAGTTCACATCGTTATGTGATTAACACTCATAGTTCACATCGCCATGTGACTAACACCCAAAGAGTTTACTAGAGTCAATAATCTAGTTCACATCACCATGTGATTAACACCCAAGAGTTTACTAGAGTCAATAATCTAGTTCACATCACCATGTGATTAACACTCAATGAGTCTAGGGTTTGATCATGTTATGCTTACGAGAGAAGTGTCAGTCAACGGGTCTGCAACATTCACATCCGTGTGTTCTTCGCAAATGTCGATTTCATATTGTAGATGTTGCTACTATGCTCCACTTGGAGCTATTCCAAATGGTTGCTCCACTATATGTATCCGGTTTGCTACTCAGAGTCATCCGGATAGGTGTTAAAGCTTGCATCGACGTAACCCTTTACGTCGAACTCTTTATCACCTCCATAAACGAGAAACATTTCCTTATTTCTAAGGACAATTTTGACCACTGTCCAATGATCCACTCCTGGATCACTCTTGTACCCCCTTGCCAGACACGTGGCAAGGCACATCGCGGTACACATCATGGCATATCATATAGAGCCTATGGCTAAGGCATAGGGGATGACTTTCGTCCTTTCTCTTTCTTCTCCCGTGGTCGAGCTTCAAGTCTTAACTTCACACCTCACAACTCAGGCAAGAACTCCTTCTTTGACTGATCCATCTTGAACTCCTTCAAGATCATGTCAAGGTATGCGTTTTGTGAAATTCTTATCAGGTGTCTTGATCTATCTCTTTAAATCTTGATACCCAACATGTAAGCAGTTTTACACAAGTCTTCCTTTGAAAAACTCCATTCAAACAACCCTTTATGCTTTCTAGAAATTCTACATCATTTCCGATCAAAAATATGTCATCCATATATACATATCAGAAATGTTGTAGTGCTCCCACTCACTTTCTTGCAAATACAAGTTTCTTGCAAACTTTGTATAAACCCAAATGCTTTGATCGCCTCATCAAAGCGTATGTTCCAACTCAGAGATGCTTGCTCCAGTCCATAGAAGGATCGCTGGAGTTTGCATACCTTTTAGCATCCTTAGGATTAACAAAAATATTTTGGTTGCATCACATACAACCTTTCCTCACGGAAACCGTCAAGGAAACTTTGTTTTGACATCCATCTGCCTGATTTCGTAAATGAAAATGCAGCAACTGCTAGCATAGTTCTAACAGACTTTAGCATCGCTATGATTGAGAGAGTCTCATCATAGCCAACTCCTTGAACTTGCCGCAAACTTCTTTGAGACAAGTCGAGCTTCACAAATGGTGACATTAATTACCATCAGCATATGTCTTCTTCTTAAAGATCCATTTATTCTCAATGGCTTGTCGTTCATCTGGCAAGTCCACCAAAGTCCATACTTTGTTCTCATACATGGATCCTATCTCGGATTTCATGGCTTCTAGTCATTTGTTGGAATCCGGGCCCACCATCGCTTCTTCATAGCTCATAGGTTCATCGTTGTCCAACAACATGACCTTTAAGACAGGGTTACCACTGAGAAGTTGTACACACCCTTGTCGACCTACGAGGTTCGATAGTAATTTGATCTGAAGCTTCATGATCATCATCGTTAGCTTTCTCTTCAACTAACATAGTTGCCACACAAACATCTTTCTGTGCTGCGCTACTCTATGGTTGAAGTGAAGGTTCAACAACCTCATCAAGTTCTATCTTCCTCCCACTCAATTCTTTTGAGAAAAACTATTTCTCGAGAAAGGACCTGTTCTTAGCGACAAACACTTTGCCCTCAGATCTGAGATAGAAGGTATACCCAATTGTCTTGTTTGGGTATTCTATGAAGATACAATTTTCCGCTTTGGGTTCGAGCTTTTCCGACCGAAGCCTATCGACATAAGCATCGTAGCCCCAAACCTTAAGAAACAACAACCTTGGTTTCTTGCCAAACCATAGGTCATACGGTGTCGTCTCCATAGACTTAGATGGTGCCCTATTTAAAGTGAATGTAATTGTCTTTAATGCATAACCCCCCAAAATAGCAGTAGATTGGTAAGATACATCATACACCATATCCAATAAGGTTCGATTACGACATTCGGACACACCATCATGCTATGGTGTTCTAGGCGGCGTCAACTGTGAAACGATTCCACCTTGTCTCTAGTGGTTGCCGAACTCATAACTCAGATACTTTCCCTTTGATCAGATCGAAGGAACTTGATCTTCTTGTTATGATGATTCTCATCTTTACTCTGAAATTGCTTGAACTTTTCAGACATTTCAGACTTATGCTTCATTAATTAAATATACCCATATATATATATATATATTCAATTCACCAGTGAAGGTGAGAAAATAACGATATCCACCGCGTGCGTCAACACTCATCGGACCACACACATCAGCATGTATGATTTCCAACAAGTCACTTTCCCGTTCCATTATTTCAAAGAATGAGGTTTTAGTCATGTTGCCAAAGAGGCATGGTTCGCATGTGTCAAGTGATTCAAAATCAAGTGACTTCAAAAGTCCATTAGCATGGAGGTTCTTTCATGCGCTCAATATGATCTAAGTGGCAGTGCCACATGAAAGTGGTACTATCATTATCAACTCTACATCTTTTGGCATCAATTTTATGAACATGTGTATAACTACGACCGGGATTCAATAAACCATTCACATTGGGTGCATGACCATAGAAGGTATTATTCATGTAATCATAATAACCATTATTCTTTGACTTAAATGAATAACTATATTGCAATAAACATGATCTAATCATGTTCATGCTCAATGTAGACACCAATGAAAACAACATTTATCTAGGTTCAACACTAATCCCGAAGGTAGAGGGAGCGTGCGATGGTGATCACATCAATCTTGGAAACACTTCCAACACACATCGTCACCTCACCCTTAGCTAGTCTCCGTTAATTCCGCAGCTTTTGTTTCGAGTTACCAATATTAGCAACTGAACCGGTATCTAATACCCAGGTGCTACTAGGAGTACTAGTAAGGTACACATCAATAACACACACATATAAAATATACTTTTGTTGAAGTTGACATCCTTCTTATCTACCAAGTATTTGAGGAGGTTCCGCTACCAGTGACCGTTCCCCTAATAGAAGAACTTTGTCTCGGGTTTGGGTTATTGGGTTTCTTCACTGGAGCGACAACTGGCTTGCCATTCAAGAAGTTTCCCTTCTTGCCCTTGCCCTCCTTTGAAACCAGTGATCTTGTTAACCATCAACACTTGATGCTCCTTCTTAATTTCTACCTTTATGGCCTTAAGCACGATGAACAGCTCCAGGATTATCTTCCCTTGCATGTTATAGTTCATCACGAAACTCTAGTAGCTTAGTGATAGCGACTGGAGAACTTTTGTCAATCACTCTCTTACCTGGAAGATTAACTCCCACTTGATTCAAGTGATTGAAGTACCCAGACATTCTGAGCACATGCTTACTGGCTGAGCTATTCTCCTCCATCTTGTAGGCAAAGGTCTTGTCAGAGGTCTCAACCTCTCAACACGGGCATGAGCCTGAAATACCAATTTTAGCTCTTCGAACATCTCATATGTTCTATGGGGTTCGAAACACTTTTGGAGCCCCGACTCTAAGCCGTAAAGCATGGCGCACAAAACTATCAGGTAGTCATTAGAACGTGTCTACCAGATGTTCACAACATCCACAGATGATGCCAGAGGGGTTGGCACACTGAGTGGTGCATCAAGGACAAAAGCTTTCTGTGTAGAGGTGAGGACGATCCTCAGACTACGGACCTAGTCCACACAATTTCTTACAATATCTTTCAACTTAGTCTTTCTCTAGGAACGTATTAAAACAAAGAGCTATAGCGCGAGTGTAGGATCGAAAGTATGTCTAGAGGGGGGTGATTAGACTACTTGACCAAATAAAAACTTAACCTTTTCCCAATTTTAGTTCTTGGCAGATTTTAGCTATTTTGGGACAAGTCAAGCAATCATCACACAATTCAAGCAAGCATGCAAAGAGTATATTAGCAGCGGAAAGTAAAGCATGCAACTTGCAAGAATGTAAAGGGAAGGGTTTGGAGAATTCAAACGCAATTGGAGACACGGATGTTTTTCCCGTGGTTCGGATAGGTGGTGCTATCCTACATCCACGTTGATGGAAACTTCAACCCACGAAGGGTAAGGGTTGCGCCGAGTCCACGGAGGGCTCCACCCACAAAGGGTAATGTTGCGCGAGTCCACGGAGGGCTCCACCCACGAAGGGTCCACGAAGAAGCAACCACCCACGAAGGGTCCACGAAGAAGCAACCTTGTCTATCCCACCATGGCCATCGCCCACGAAGGACTTGCCTCACTAGCGGTAGATCTTCACAAAGTAGGCGATCTCCTTGCCCTTACAAACTCCTTGGTTCAACTCCACAATCTTGTCGGAGGCTCCCAAGTGACACCTAGCCAATCTAGGAGACACCACTCTCCAAGAAGTAACAAATGGTGTGTTGATGATGAACTCCTTGCTCTTGTGCTTCAAATGATAGTCTCCCCAACACTCAACTCTCTCTCATAGGATTTGGATTTTGTGGAAAGAAGATTTGAGTGGAAAGCAACTTGGGGAAGGCTAGAGATCAAGATTCATATGGTAGGAATGGAATATCTTGGTCTCAACACATGAGTAGGTGGTTCTCTCTCAGAACATATGGGTTGGAATTGTGTATGTGTTCTGATGGCTCTCTCTACGAATGAAGATGAGGTGGAGGGGTATATATAGCCTCCACACAAAATCCAACCATTACACACAGTTTTCCAATCTTGGCGGGACCGAATCAACAAACTCGGTCGGACCGAAAAGGTAAACCTAGTGACCGTTAGAGATTTTCGGTGGGACTGACATGCAACTCGGTAGGACCGATATGGTTAGGGTTTGGGCATAACGTAATCTCGGTGAGACCGATTACACAAACTCGGTGAGACCGATTTTGGTAATTAGCTAACCAGAGAGTTGGTCAGGCAAACTCGGTGGGACCGATTTGCTCTTTCGGTGAGACCGAAAAGTTACAAAACGGAAACACTGAATTTACATTGCAATCTCGGTGGGACCGATCCGCTCTTTCGGTGAGACCGAAAAGTTACGAAAGGGAAACAGAGAGTTTGCAATCCCATCTCGGTGAGACCGAGATCCCTATCGGTAGAACCGAATTGCTAGGGTTTGGCAGTGGCTTATGACAAGTGAAACTCGGTGGCGCCGGATAGAAAGAATCGGTAGGACCGAGTTTGGCTTAGGGTTTAGGTCATATGTGGATATGGGAAAGTAGTTGAGGGTTTTGGAGCATATCACTAAGCACATGAAGCAAGAGGCTCATTAAGCAACACCTCATCCCTCCTTGATAGTATTGGCTTTTCCTAAAGACTCAATGTGATCTTGGATCACTAAAATATAAAATGAAGAGTCTTGAGCTTTTGAGCTTGAGCCAATCCTTTGTCCTTAGCATTTTGAGGGTTCCACTTTCACATCCATGCCATGCCAATCATTGAGCTTTCCTGAAATAGTCATCTTGGAATAGCATTAGCTCAATGAGCTATATGTTGTTATGAATTACCAAAACCACCTAGGGATAGTTGCACTTTCAATCTCCCCCTTTTTGGTAATTGATGACAACATATAGATCAAAGCTTCGACAAATGATAATAAGCATGAAATATATCGTCGCTTTGAGAAGTATGTGACAAGTAAGAGCTCCCCCTAAATTTGTGCATATTTAAAATTTGCTTTTGACTGCAAATGCACAAAGAGTTAGAGTCATGGGTAACTCTTCCATGTCACATACATCTTGGTGGAGCGCTTAAAATTATAAGAATGAAATACATGCACTCATCACCAAGAATAGTGAATGATCACATAAGATAGATAAGATGATAATATTAAGCAAACATTAAGTGTAGCTTATGATCAAACACATGATCATCAATGTCTCACAGATAACGGCATAGTATCTCAAGCACTCAAAAGCAAACAAAGTTCGAAAAACCACCAAATAAAGCAAGAGAGAAAAAAAGCAACACTCTCTCTCGAAGCCTATGATCTATACATTTTCTCCCCCTTTGTCAACAAGTTACCAAAAAGTTCCTAGAAAATGCATAGTGCTAAGTCGACACTCAGGCTTGATCTTCAGGTGGTGGTGGAGTCCGGATCACTCCAAGGACGAAGCCTTCTGTAGACGTGGTTGGAGTTGAGGCTGAAGTAGATGCTGGAGCTGGTGGAACTGAAGCTGTAGCTGGTGCAGAAGTGGTGGCTCTGGTGTCAGCAACTGGCACTGCATGTGATCTCTGAGCTCTTGGCACTCTGGAAAATACATCAGTTGTAGTCTTGCCTCTCCTCTCCTGCATGTCATCCTGAAGTTGTTCCATTGCAGACTGAATCTCTGTTACTTTGACATCCAAGTCATAGAACTTTTGTTCCATGATCCTCTCTAAGCTCTGCTGATTCTGAGTGAGGGTGGCCAGTCCTTGCTCAATCCTCAGTGTGGATGCAATCAAGTAACCAAGCTGCTCTTGTTTGGTTTTCAAGAAATACTCAGATGCCTCCTCTTGAGTTGGCATCTTGGCAGCTTTCTCCTTCCTTGCCTTCTCCTTCTTTGCTTGTGCTTGGGAAGACGATGGTTCATTCTCAGTCATGACAAATTGATTATCTTCAAAGTCTGGATGGATGGGCAGGTGTTCCTTGTCCAATAAGTATATGCCTGTGCCCATCTTTGAGTTGATCAACTCCTGAATTTGAGGGGCATAACCACAGCTCCTCTTCTGATCTGCTGCAGTCCTCTTGATAGTTTCTACAATGAGGCTCATGACCTTGAATTTCTGAGGTACATCAAATACATGAAGCAAATTAATTGCATGGCCTCTGATCATCTTGTGATCACCTGACTTGGGCAAGAGAGTGTGCCTCAAAATCCAATTAACAGTTGGCAGCCCTGACAGAAGATAATGCACTGAGCCAAATTTGAAAGTTTCAAGAGCTTCATTTGGAATTTCCTTGTACATATTGGACATAGAGTTATGATCCATCTTTTTCTTGGCATAGACATCCAAGTCATCCTCATGCTCCTCTGGGGCATTGATGAGCTGTGCCCACTCAGCAACAGTAGATTGGTACCTCGTACCTTCAGACATCCATGTGATCCTTCCATCTGGGTAGAAGTGTGATGTGGAGTAGAATTGCATAATGAGTTCCTCGTTCCACTTTGTGAGCTTCTGCCCAACAAAGTCTGCAACTCCACAAGCACCAAAACTGTCAATCACACTAGGATAGTGTTCCTCATTGTCCTTGATGTACTCCCAATCAACCCATCTCATGTCACAAACTATGGGCTTCTTATCAAGCAGCACTGTCTCATAGAAATCTTGCTGTTCCTTGGTGTGAAACCTGTAATCAACAGCAGTTCTTCTCCTTGAAGCATACGGGTCTGCTTCTCTCCACTTCCTCAGCCCTGAGTCTCTTCTGAGCTTCATGTCCTCAGCCACAGGATGAGCATCATTGTGGTCTGGGATCTTGGGCTTGAGCTTTCTCAGAACATGCTCTTCATCATCTTCTTCAGCAGCTTCAGGCACTGGGGCCTTGTTCTTTTCAGTTGCAGGTATGCTCCTTGTATTCCTCTTGGGTGCTGACTTGGGCTTGGAGGCAGCTTTGGGTGCTTCTTTGGGCTTAGACGTGGCAGCCCCTGATCTTATAGCATCACCCATAAGCTTAGGTGCCTTAGGTGCTGGTGCAGCAACCTCTTCTTCTTCCTTCTCATCTTCCATGATGGAAGCCTTGCCAAGCACTCTGGCTACGGTTTTCTTCACCCTTTCCTTTCTTTTCTTGCCTTCAGCAGCAACTGGCTCTATGGGAGTGGGCTTCTCAGTTGAAGCTCTGGCCTTTGACATAGGCTGCCTGCCTGCTGGCCTTTTGATTTTCAATCCTGGCTTTGTGCCTTGAGCTAAGCCATGTTCCTTCTCGAGCACTACTCTCTTTGAAGTTGCTTCCTCTTCTGCCACATAGTCCTCATCCTCTGATTCTGAGGTTCTCTTCTTCCTTTGTCTTGTGGCAGCTTTTGGCAGATTGCTAGGGGTGCTCCTGTTGCCTTCATCTGAAGAACTTGAGGGACTAGTGCCCTCACTCATCTGCACTGGCTATTCTGACATGTTCTGGCTATCACTTTGGTCTGACATGATGAACAAGCTGACTGTTGACCCTGTGAATAGTATATAGATGAGGTAGAGTGGATGAGCATCACAAAATGCAGAGATTTTTGCAAAAGAATGATTCAAAATCTTAGTTTTAGTTTCCCACTGAAATCATCTCGGATCTACCGATTTTTAAACTCGGTGATACCGAAGCAGTTTTGGACCCTAAACTAGTGAACTCGGTCAGACCGAGTCACAGTTCGGTGGCACCGAGACTGCTAGGGTTTCACAAAGTTCCAAAATCGGTCACACCGATAAGTAATTCTTGGTCAGACCGAGTCTCACTTGTGCAATGGCATGAGCCAAATCGGTGGGACCGAGTTTTTCAACTCGGTGGGTCCGAGATGGTTTCGGCGGAAACCTAACCCTAAAATTTTCGAATCAAAACTAATCTACGAACGCATTGACTGGATAGGAGTGTTTCAATCGTGGCAAGAATCATTAAGAACACAATGTGCTAGGAATCGGACGGGGAATAGCACTGTGATCGAGTCCATACCCTAGTTCGGCGGAGATTCGCTACGGCGGCAACGGCAAGGTTGAATTCCGTTGACGGCGATGGAGACCAGCGACTGGAGGCGGCTGGCGGCGAGGAGACGATCCGGAGACCATGTTGGCAGAGCGAGCTATCGCGCGGGCGAAGGGGTTCGGAGAAATTTCCAAATTTTTGCCCGTGACTATATATATAGCCCGACCCTGTCGGTATGTCCGAGTGGAACAACTCGGTGGCACCGAGATGCAAAACTGTATACAGTTGTTGCAACTCGGTGTGACCGAATGGTTCAAATCGGTTGCACCGAGATCGAAAACCTAGATCAACTTAATGATCTCGGTAGGACCGAAAGTAAGGTATCGGTCAGACCGAGAATCATAAAGAGGTTTTGGAAGTTTAAGTCTATGACGAATCGGGGACTCTGAGCGCTCCTCACACAGAGTGGTTTGAATCTGACTTGATCAAATTTTGTGATGTAGCATGAATAGAGTTTGAGATGAGAAAATCATAGATAGCTAGAGGAGGTTCTTAGGCATTCTTGTCCATCCACTTGGCAAAAGGAAATAAAACCAAACAATCAAAACAACAAGTGGATGTCCTCGAATGAGTAAAATATGCAACCAGCATGCTCACACAATAAGATGGCAAATGAAATATGTGACAAGGCATGCACAACCAATTCTAGCATCTATCAAGCAATTTGCGATGACAAGGTCATCTATATATGAGTATATTGACTTAGGAGTCAAGTGAGAACACTTGATCATAGGTCATACTCATCGTTTAAGCTCAAGTGGGGTTACCACTTTTACATAAAGCATTGTTGTGTTCACATCTTTAGAGTTTCTTTAGCTCAAGTCTTAGAGTAAAGCTCCCCCTAGATGTGATATCCCCCCTTGGAGGGATGAACTAACCTCGGGTTTTGTCGATGATGACTTCATGTAGATGTTGAAGATGTGGATGCTCAATGTTGATGTAGATCACTTGGAGCTATCCATTTGAGTGAATTGCACTTTCAATACCTACATGGGTTAGTCCCACAAGGAACAAACAAGGATATCCATAGACATAGAGTGATGCACACACAGGATGATGTCCATGAAAACTTTTAGGTTACCTTGTCCCTTGTCTTACCAACAAGAGGGTTTGTGACTCCTTGAACTAGTGCAAGATGTGGAAGTTGATTGCACTTGTTCTTGCCAAAATGATAAGAGTGAAGTATGTTGGCGGAGTCACCCTCAAGAACTCTCTAGTTCTTCTTCTTTTGGATCCACACCATCTTGATGGGAATCCTTGGAGTTGTAGTCGTACTTGATGAAGTGGAACTTGAAGTAGTCTTGGGAATCCACTTGACTAAGGTCTTAGGAGCTTCTTCAAATGCATCAATTTCCTCTTGAAGCTTGTCCTTGCCTTTTTGCTTGTAGTCTTGTGGTGGAAGATCATCTTGAGCTTGTGTCCCCTTGAAAGAAGTATCATACTTCTCTTGTTGAGGAACAAACTTTGTCTTGGGGTATTGATCTTCTTCCCACTCAACTCCATTGGCATTGAACTTTCGTTCAAAACCAACACCTTGATTCTTCCGGTGCATTCCTTGCTTGCGCACAATTTCCTCGAATTGCTTACTCCCGGCAAGGCTTTTGTACACTCCTTTCTCTATAATTCCCTTCAATAAGCTATTTTCTTGCTCAAGTGTAACTTGGCTAAGATAATCATTAGTGGAATCAAGAGAACTACTAGAAGCAACAATATTGGATTTAGCATGATCATTGTTACTACTAGAGGAAGAATCTTTCTTGTTCTTGTTATTAGACTTGACTTGAGGCATGTAAGTGGATAAGAGTAAACGCTTGGCAATGTGAGAAGAACTTTTCTTGCGGAGATCATCATTGATTGCTTTTAAGAACTCATGCTCTTGCTCAAGATTGAGCTTTTCAAAGCGTAATTTCTCATGAGCTCTTAAAAGTTCTCGATGATCTTCGAAGATAGTTTCATGAGCTAACTTAAGAGTGTTTAGTTCTTTAGTTAGAGCCTCAATCTTCTCCTTATCATTGTCATTCGTTTTATCTTGATTAGCATGGTTAATTGACGTTTCATCATAGTATTCAACACTAGAGTTGTCAACAAGCAAATCATCACCTAACAAGTCATCTTCATCACTATTGAAATCAACATACTCGGGGTGTGTTACCTTAGGACCTTTGGCCATGAAGCATCTTCCAATTCCTTCATTTGGTGAGTCAAATATGTCGTAGGAGTTGGTTGACACAAGTGCTAGACCGGCAACACCTTCATCTTGAGTATCTTCGGAGTCGGAGTGATAACTTCTCTCGGAGTGGCTGTCGGAGTCGGAGCCGGATACCCATTCACCAACATGAGCTTGATGTCTTTGTTTTGTGTAGCTCCTTGATGATTTTTCCTTCCTTTCTGAATCCTTGCTTCTCTGTGAGTATATTCGTTCATAACGATCATCTCTACTCCTTCTCTCTCTTGGTGGTGATTCTTTGCTTCTTCTTTTTGGAGAATCTTCTCTTCTCTTGTAGGGAGCCATACACTCATTGGAATAGTGTCCGGGTCTTCCACAACTGTAGCAGTTTCGCTCTCGACTAGAAGATCTTTTGTCATTGTAGGACCTTGACTTGAAGCTTCTATCTTTGCTTCTACTCTTGTAGAACTTGTTGAAGTTCTTCACCATTAAGCTCAATTCTTCATTGAAGTCTTGTTTCTCACTTGATGATGTAGGGGCTTCACATGAGGCTTTGTAGGCACCACTTGATTTGTTGTGAAGTTCCTCTTTATCCTTAAGTGACATCTCATGAGCAACAATTCTTCCAATCACCTCCGTTGGCTTGAGATCTTTGTAATTGGGCATCATTTGGATCAATGTGCACACGGTATCATATTTTCCATCCAAGGCTCTTAGAATCTTCTTGATGATGAATCTATCGGTCATCTCTTCACTTCCTAAGCCGGCAATCTCATTTGTGATGAGAGCAAGCCTAGAGTACATTTCAGCGACACCTTCACCATCCTTCATTTTGAACTTGTCAAGTTGACTTTGAAGCACATCCAACTTGGATTCCTTGACGGAGTCGGTACCTTTGTGCATATCAATAAAAGTGTCCCAAATTTCCTTTGCATTCTCGAGACGGCTGATTTTGTTGAATTCTTCGGGGCACAATCCGTTGAAGAGAATATCACAAGCTTGAGGATTGTATTGCAACATCTTCAACTCATCCACGGTAGCTTCACGGTTTTGTTCTTTCCCATCAAAGAAGTCATCTTGCAAACCAACACACACAATAGCCCAAACGGCGGGGTTATGTCCAAGAATATGCATTTTCATTTTATGCTTCCAACTAGCAAAATTAGTACCATCAAAGTAAGGACCTCTACGGTGATAATTTCCCTCGCTAGACGCCATACTCTCCTAGGTTGTGAAACCAAGGCTATGACCACCAAAAGCTATGGAGATCAAAGCAAATGGAGACCAAAGCTCTGATACCACTTGTAGGATCGAAAGTATGTCTAGAGGGGGGGGTGATTAGACTACTTGACCAAATAAAAACTTAACCTTTTCCCAATTTTAGTTCTTGGCAGATTTTAGCTATTTTGGGACAAGTCAAGCAATCATCACACAATTCAAGCAAGCATGCAAAGAGTATATTAGCACCAGAAAGTAAAGCATGCAACTTGCAAGAATGTAAAGGGAAGGGTTTGGAGAATTCAAACGCAATTGGAGACACGGATGTTTTTCCCGTGGTTCGGATAGGTGGTGCTATCCTACATCCACGTTGATGGAGACTTCAAGCCACGAAGGGTAACGGTTGCGCGAGTCCACGGAGGGCTCCACCCACGAAGGGTAATGGTTGCGCGAGTCCACGGAGGGCTCCACCCACGAAGGGTCCACGAAGAAGCAACCACCCACGAAGGGTCCACGAAGAAGCAACCTTGTCTATCCCACCATGGCCATCGCCCATGAAGGACTTGCCTCACTAGCGGTAGATCTTCACGAAGTAGCGATCTCCTTGCCCTTACAAACTCCTTGGTTCAACTCCACAATCTTGTCGGAGGCTCCCAAGTGACACCTAGCCAATCTAGGAGACACCACTCTCCAAGAAGTAACAAATGGTGTGTAGGATAATGAACTCCTTGCTCTTGTGCTTCAAATGATAGTCTCCCCAACACTCAACTCTCTCTCATAGGATTTGGATTTTGGAAAGAAGATTTGAGTGGAAAGCAACTTGGGGAAGGCTAGAGATCAAGATTCATATGGTAGGAATGGAATATCTTGGTCTCAACACATGAGTAGGTGGTTCTCTCTCAGAACATATGGGTTGGAATTGTGTATGTGTTCTGATGGCTCTCTCTACGAGTGAAGAGGAGGTGGAGGGGTATATATAGCCTCCACACAAAATCCAACCGTTACACACAGTTTTCCAATCTCGGTGGGACCAAATCAACAAACTAGGTCGGACCGAAAAGGTAAACCTAGTGACCGTTAGAGATTTTCGGTGGGACTGACATGCAACTCGGTAGGACCGATATGGTTAGGGTTTGGGCATAACGTAATCTCGGTGAGACCGATTACACAAACTCGGTGAGACCGATTTTGGTAATTAGCTAACCAGAGAGTTGGTCAGGCAAACTCGGTGGGACCGATTTGCTCTTTCGATGAGACCGAAAAGTTACAAAAAGGAAACACTAAATTTACATTGCAATCTCGGTGGGACCGATCCGCTCTTTCGGTGAGACCGAAAAGTTACGAAAGGGAAACAAAGAGTTTGCAATCCCATATCGGTGAGACCGAGATCCCTATCGGTAGAACCGAATTGCTAGGGTTTGGCAGTGGCTTATGACAAGTGAAACTCGGTGGCGCCGGATAGAAAGAATCGGTAGGACCGAGTTTGGCTTAGGGTTTAGGTCATATGTGGATATGGGAAAGTAGTTGAGGGTTTTGGAGCATATCACTAAGCACATGAAACAAGAGGCTCATTAAGCAACACCTCATCCCTCCTTGATAGTATTGGCTTTTCCTAAAGACTCAATGTGATCTTGGATCACTAAAATATAAAATGAAGAGTCTTGAGCTTTTGAGGTTGAGCCAATCCTTTGTCCTTAGCATTTTGAGGGTTCCACTTTCACATCCATGCCATGCCAATCATTGAGCTTTCCTGAAATAGTCATCTTGGAATAGCATTAGCTCAATGAGCTATATGTTGTTATGAATTACCAAAACCACCTAGGGATAGTTGCACTTTCAGCGAGCTATTAATCCACAACATAATTTGCAAAGACAACTTAGACTATGTTCATGATAATTAAGTTCATCTAATCAAATTATTCAATGAACTCCCACACAGATAGACATCCCTCTAGTCATCTAAGTGATACATGATCCGAATTGACTAAGTCGTGTCCGATCATCACGTGAGACGGACTAGTCATCAACGATGAACATCTCCAAGTTGATCGTATCTACTATACGACTCATGTTCGACCTTTCGGTCTCTTGTGTTCCCAGGCCATGTCTGTACATGCTAGGCTCGTCAAGTCAACCTAAGTGTTTAGCATGTGTAAATCTGGCTTACAACCGTTGTATTCGAACGTTAGAATCTATCACACCGATCATCACGTGGTGCTTCGAAACAACGAACCTTCGCAACGGTGCACACTTAGGGAGAACACTTTCTTGAAATTTTAGTGAGGGATCATCTTATTTATGCTACTGTCGTTCTAAGCAAATAAGATGTAAACATGACAAACATCACATGCAAATCATAAAGTGACATGATATGGCCAATATCATCTTGCGCCTTTGATCTCCATCTTCTAGGCGCAACATGAAACACCATCGTCTCCGGCATGACACCATGATATCCATCATCATGTCTTCATGAAGTTGCCTCGCCAACTATTACTTCTACTACTATGGCTAACGGTTAGCAATAAAGTAAAGTAATTACATGGCGTTTTCATTGACACGCATGTCATAAATAAATTAAGATAACTCCTATGGCTCCTGCTGGTTGTCATACTCATCGACATGCAAGTTGTGATTCCTATTACAAGAACATGATCAATCTCATACATCACATATATCATTCATCACATCCTTTTGGCCATATCACATCACATAGCATACCCTGCAAAAACAAGTTAGACGTCCTCTAATTGTTGTTGCATATTTTACGTGGCTGCTATGGGTTTCTAGCAAGAACGTTTCTTACCTACGCAGAAGCCACAACGGTGATATGCCAATTGCTATTTACCCTTCATAAGGACCCTCTTCATCGAATCTGATCCGACTAAAGTGGGAGAGACACACACCCGCTAGCCACCTTATGCATCAAGTGCATGTCAGGCGGTGGAACCAGTCTCACGTAAGCGTCCGAGCCGCTTCATCCCACAATGCCGCCGGATCAAGATAAGACTAGTAACGGTAAGCAAATTGAACAAATCATCGCCCACAACTGCTTTGTGTTCTACTCGTGCATAGAATCTACACATAGACCTAGCTCATGATGCCACTGTTGGGTAACGTAGCAATAATTCAAAAAAAATCCTACGTGTCACCAAGATCAATCTAGGAGATACTAGCAACGAGAGAGAGGGAGTGCATGTTCATACCATTGAAGGTCTCTAAGCGGAAGCGTTACAAGAACGTGGTTGGTGGAGTCGTACACGCAGCGATTCAGATCGCGATCGATTTCGACCTAAGCGTCGAACAACGGCGCCTCCATGTTCAACACAAGTACAGCCCGGGAATGTCTCCTCCTTCTTGATCTAGCAAGGGGAGAGGAGAAGTTGAGGGAGAACTCCGACAGCACGACGGTGTGGTGGTGATGGAGCTCGTGGTTCTCCGGCAGGGCTTCGCCAAGCGCTACGGAGGAGGAGGAGGTATAGGAGAGGGGGAGGGGCTGTGCCAGGATAAGGGTGTGGATTCCCTCTCTCTCCCTCACTATATATAGGGGCAAGGGAGAGGGGGGCGGCCCCCTCATATCCCATCTAGGGGAGGGGCGCCGGCCAAGGAGGGGAAACTTGCCCCCCAAGCCAAGGGGTGCCCCCTTTAGGGTTTCCCATCAACCCTAGGTGCATGGGCCCTAGGGAGGATGGCACCCTACCCACTTAGGGGCTAGTTCCCCTCCACATACAGCCCATAGGGCCCTCCGGGGCAGGTGGACCCTCCCGATGGACCCCCAGAACCCTTTCGGTGGTCCCGGTACAGTACCGGCAAGACCCGAACACTTCCGGTGACCGTATGAGGACTTCCCATGTATAAATCTTCACCTCCGGACCATTCCGGAACTCCTCGTGACATCCGAGATCTCATCCAGGACTCCGAACAAGCTTCGGTAACCACATACTATTTCCCATAATAACTCTAGCGTCACCGAACCTTAAGTGTGTAGACCCTACGGGTTCGGGAACCATGTAGACATGACCGAGACATCTCTCTGGCCAATAACCAACAACAGGATCTAGATACCCATGTTGGCTCCTACATGTTCCATGATGATCTCATCGGATGAACCATGATGTCAAGGATTCAAGCAATCCCGTATGCAATTCCCTTTGCCTATCGGTATATTACTTGCCTGAGATTCGATCGCCAGTATCCCCATACCACGTTCAATCTCGTTACCGGCAAGTCTCTTTACTCGTTCCGTAAAGCATGATCCCGTGACCAACTCCTTAGTCACATTGAGCTCATTATGATGATGCATTATCTAGTGGGCCCAGAGATACCTCTCCATCATACGGAGTGACAAATCCCAGTCTCGATTCGTGCCAACCCAATAGACACTTTCGAAGATACCTATAGTGCACCTTTACAGCCACCCAGTTACGTTGTGATGTTTGGTACACCCAAAGCATTCCTATGGTATCCGGGAGTTGCACAATCTCATGGTCTAAGGAAATGATACTTGACATTACAAAAGCTTTAGCAAACGAACTACACGATCTTGTGCTACGCTTAAGATTGGGTCTTGTCCATCACATCATTCTCCTAATGATGTGATTCCGTTATCAATGACATCCAATGTCCATGGTCAGGAAACCATGACCATCTATTGATCCACGAGCTAGTCAACTAGAGGCTTACTAGGGACATATTACGATCTGTGTATCCACACAAGTATTAAGGTTTCCGGTTAATACAATTATAGCATGAACAATAGACAATTATCATGAACAAGGAAATATAATAATAACCATTTCATTATTGCCTCTAGGGCATATTTCGAACAGGATATGTTTCATGCTTATGGAGGTGACAAAGAGGTCGACGTAAACGGTTGCGTCGATGCAAGCTTTGACACTGATCCGGATGACACTAAGTCACAAACCGGATACGTATTTTATTGAATGGTGGAGCTATCAGTTGGTGCAGTTATTAGCAGAGCATCGTGGCAGGATCTACGTGTGAAGCAGAATAAATAGCTGCTTCAGAAGTAGCAAATGAAGGTGTCTGGATGAAGGAGTTCATATCCGATCTAGGTGTAATACCTAGTGCATCGGGTCCAATGAAAATCTTTTGTGACAATACTGGTGCAATTTCCTTGGCAAAGGAATCCAGATTTCACAAGAGAACCAAGCACATCAAAAGACGCTTCAATTTCATCCGCGATCAAGTCAAGGAGGGAGACATAGAGATTTGCAAGATACATACGGGTCTGAATGTTGCATACTCGTTGACTAAGCCTCTCTCACGAGCAAAACATGATCAACACCAAGACTCCATGGGTGTTAGAATCATTACTGTGTAATCTAGATTATTGACTCTAGTGCAAGTGGGAGACTGAAGGAAATATGCCCTAGATGCAATAATAAAGTTGTTATTTATATTTCCTTATATCATGATAAATGTTTATTATTCATGCTAGAATTGTATTAACCGGAAACTTAGTACATGTGTAAATACATAGACAAACAAAGTGTCCCTACTATGCCGCTACTTGACTAGCTCGTAAATAAAAGATGGTTAAGTTTCCTAGCCATGGACATGTGTTGTCATTTGATGAACAGGATCACATCATTAGAGAATGATGTGATTGTCGGATTTCGGGTTCCGGCAGACCCTTGAGGTTCGAACACTAGGGTGCGCGCGGAGATCTCTCCCCTACCGATCTACGTCCAATCCCCTCGCGTGATCTAAGCCGGAAACAACGAACAACACAAGGGACACGAGGTTTATACTGGTTCGGGCCACCGTTGTGGTGTAATACCCTACTCCAATGTGTGGTGTGGTGGATTGCCTCAGGGGCTGATGATGAACAGTACAAGGGAAGAACAGCCTCGCGAGAGGCGTTCTTGAGCTGGTGCGATGAACTTCTTGGGTGAGTTCAGTCGCCTCTCTCTCTCTCTTTGCCAGGGCTCTATCAGATCCCTAGATGTCCAGATGTTTCTTCGCTAGGGTTCTACCAGATCTCTCCTTGTCTCTAGATCATTTTCTGGATCCCCCTCTCTCTGTGGTTGGCTAGCTCTATTTATAGAGGCCCTGGGCCTCTCCCCAAATAATGAGCGGGAAGGGCGCCAACAATTGGCCATTTTGAAGGCGAACATATAGTACAAGTTATCCTGACCAAAGGTGGTCTTCGGCTGCCAAAAGCATTGGTGATGACGGCGTCTTGGGCTCCATGGTGACCTCCATCCTGCCGCTCTGCTGGTCTTGGTCTTGTTGCACCGGAATGGTAACCTTTCCCCGATGCCTTGGCCTGTGCTTGCCCCCTTTGCACCAAAGGGGAAACAAGGACACTGCGCAGGCCGGCGCCCGCCTGGTCTCGATCGTCACGGCTTGCGTCACGGGCTCCTCGCGAGGTATCCCCGCCTTGATCTCTCCGCCTCCTCGCGAGCCTGCCTGATGAGGCTGCCTCTGAGGAAGCTTTCCATCGTCCGCCCACCGAGGCTTGGCCCCTCGCGAGGGTCTTGAGCTTGAAGTGATGAAGATGGGCCGCGCTGGGCCCCCACTAGAGCCACGTCGCAGGCCGCAGGCAGGCAAGTCTGTGGACCCCCGTTCCCAGAACACCGACAGTAGCCCCCGGGCCCAAGGCACGCCCGGGCTTGGCCTAGCAGGGAAGCGAAGGGGCGAGCGCGAAGCACCGTGGGCCCCAACAGCCTGCGGCCTTGGGCGCCGCATGGCGATTGATTGGACGTTGGCGTCTGCGCTTCCCACGATGCTTCGGCGACCGCACAACTTGACAAGTCCCTGCATGCAGAGAAACCGGTCATGATTATCTGCGATCGTGGTGTTCGGCAGTTGGCCTCCCCCAGCTATAAGTACGGGGCTGCGTGAGCCCCTTCGGTCCATCCCTTCCTACTGCTCCTTTCCTTATTCTTCCTTGTTCTTGCTCCTCCTTACGCCAATGGCACCAATCCGCCGGTTTTCTGCAGAAGAGAAGGGAAAGGCCCCCCGAGAGGGTCCTGACCCACTTCCACCGAAGAAGCGGCTAGTCCTCCGCCACCGAGATGAGAGTGCTCAGCAGGAGGCACCGAGGTACAAGCGGCCACCGCCTGGGTTTCCGCTACCCTTGCACGCCCGCGTCGTGGGTCCTGGGGGAGAAGGCGTCGAGCAACATCGACGGTGCCGCCGTCGACACCGGTGAGTCACGGTGGTGCGCGTCGTTCCTCCTGGAGTCCACGCCGAGCGCTCCTCTTGCGAGCTCGTGCTCCATGCCGCCATGCCTCCAAGCTCTTGGATTCGCCTTCCTCCTTCCTTCGCCTTCGAGATGCCGCCGAGCGGGGCTCTGGAGCTCTGGCTGCAGCACGCTGACTGCAGTACCCTTGCGATCGGAGCGGAGGTCGCGGTCGTCGCTCCGGGCAAGGTCTTCATGACCCGAGGCTGGGGCAAAATCGCCCGGGTCTGCCGGACGGTAGGTGCCCTCATAATTCATCTTGAATACGACGGCGCCTCCCTGATGTTCTTCAAGGTCTTCGATGCTGAAGGACACCGACTAGAGTGCTGCCCCAGGGAGAGCGGCAGGGGCAACGAACTGGCGAGGACTTGGCCCGCCCGTCGGTCCTCCAGCAGCTCTTCAGTCAGCAACGGAGGAGCTGGGGAATCCAGCGGCTCCCCTGAGCTCCTCGCGACTCTGGAGACGAGCGACGACAGCTACGAGCCCCCGAGCTCGCGCCGTGCTCGGAGCGGGGCAGCTGTGTCCAGCCGCCGACGCCACTGATCTGGATGGGGTTGGCGTCGACGTTGGGCAGCCCACTGTTGATGATGGCGTCCCTTGCGGCGGTGCGGGCGATTAGCGTTCCTTAGGATTAGTACTCTTGTTCCCTGCGAGGAATCGAAGCAACACCCTGTGGGGGTATGTAAGGCGTCTGCCATGTCTTTTATGAATATTATATCCTAATATGAATCAATGCGAGGTGCTTGTCCTGTCTCGGCTCGGCTCCCCCTTTCTATCCTCACGAGGACTTGGCGCTCTATGCTGACAGGTCCCAGTCCCCAGGCAGGCTTCCGCCGTCGCTGGTATCCCAGGTCGCGATGCCGTGGTCAAGGCCAGGAGGTGAGCTGCCCGAGGTCCGGTAAGAGCCCCCGAGTCGCGATGCTCGGGAGGTCCCCTTTAGCGCTCAAGCAGCCCTCACTGGGTGAGAAAGGAAGGCAACGTCGCCATGATAGAGCCGCACTGGGCGAGGGTTTGGCACTGCGTTGGTCCAACTCTTGTAAGGGCGTGACTTATCTCTTGAGTTTGGTGTAGTTCCTCGATGAAGCGCCCGACCCGAGTGGTGGCAGCTGAGGCGCTGCTGGATTAGGTCCTCGCGAGCTTCTTCCCGCTCCCACATGTTCCACGATGATCTCATCAGATGAACCACGATGTTGGGGATTCGATCAATCCCGTATTCAATTCCCTTTGTCAATCGGTATGTTACTTGCCCGAGATTCGATCGTCGGTATCCCAATACCTCGTTAAATCTCGTTACCGGCAAGTCACTTTACTCGTTCCATAACGCATGATCCCGTGACTAAATTCTTAGTCACATTGAGCTCATTATGATGATGCATTACCTAGTGGGCCCAGAGATACCCCTCCGTCATACGGAGTGACAAATCCCAGTCTCGATTCGTGCCAACCCAACAGACACCTTCAGAGATACCTGTAGTGTACCTTTATAGTCACCCAGTTACGTTGTGACGTTTGATACAGCCAAAGCACTCCTACGATATCCGGGAGTTGCACAATCTCATGGTCTAAGGAAATGATACTTGACATTAGAAAAGCTCTAGCAAACGAACTACACGATCTTGTGCTATGCTTAGGATTGTCTTGTCCATCACATCATTCTCCTAATGATGTGATCCCGTTATCAATGACATCCAATGTCCATGGTCAGGAAACCATAACCATCTATTGATCAACGAGCTAGTCAATTAGAGGCTTACTAGGGACATGTTGTGGTCTATGTATTCACACATGTATTACGGTTTCCAGTTAATACAATTATAGCATGAACAATAGAAAATTATCATGAAGGAAATACAGTGATAACCATTTTATTATTGCCTCTAGGGCATATTTCCAGCAGGGGCAGATCAGGCTTGAACTTGCCTGCCCATGCAACGCCGCGCAGCTCGGGGGTGAGGGCATGGCAGCCTGCTGTGGCCACTGGTGCCTTTTGCTGGTACTGGGCTTGCTCCTGGGGATTACCGCGTGCCGCCGCTTGGAGCAGCACGGGGTCTTGGCGTGGAGGTGCAGGGACGCGATCTTGGCGCGCCGGCGCTAGGAGCGCGCGAGCACCTTCTTGGGGACGAGGGATCTCTTGGCAGCTCCTTTTTTGCTGCGCAAGTGCCGGACGCGAAGGGTCTCGCCCTGGGGCTGCGCGCCTCGGAGCCAGGGCGCCTCCTTGGGGAGGAGGTGGTGGAGGCACCTCCTGATCCTCGCCTCCTGCACAGAATGGAGGGCGAGGCAGCGAGAAGGACGACAAGGGGGAGCCCCCTGCGGCGCTGAAGAGCTCGGTGATGCGGGCGAGCCAGTCCTCGTAGAGGTCGTCGACGGGGCGGTAGTGCAAGAGCTCTCTTGCCAGGAGCAGCGCAGCGTGCGAGTCCGTGGGGGCGCGACGGGCGTGGGACGACGAAGCGGCTGGAGTTAGCGACGGTGTGGCGGTGCGGCCCTCCCGCCGCACCGAAGGATGCTGGGACGAGGCCTGCTGCTCGTTCCCCGCCGGGCCGGTGGCGGTGTTGGCGGCAGGCGATGGGGAATGACGAGGGCGTCCGCCGATGGGCGCCGTCTGGGCGACGCGGGTGGCGAGAGCAGCCCGGCGCTCGGCGCGAGCCTGACGAGCGTTAGCCATGGACACGACGGAAGATCACACGCGAACAGCGGAAGAAAGATTCCGTCCCACCCCTACCTGGCGTGCCAAATGTCAGATTTCGGGTTCCGGCAGACCCTTGAGGCTCGAACACTGGGGTGCGCGCGGAGATCTCTCCCCTACCGATCTACGTCCAATCCCCTCGCGTGATCTAAGCCGGAAACAACGAACAACACAAGGGACACGAGGTTTATACTGGTTCGGGCCACCGTTGTGGTGTAATACCCTACTCCAGTGTGTGGTGTGGTGGATTGCCTCAGGGGCTGATGATGAACAGTACAAGGGAAGAACAGCCTCGCGAGAGGCGTTCTTGAGCTGGTGCGATGAACTGCTTGGGTGAGTTCAGTCGCCTCTCTCTCTCTGCTAGGGCTCTATCAGGTCCCTAGATGTCCAGATGTTTCTTCGCTAGGGTTCTACCAGATCTCTCCTTGTCTCTAGATCATTGTCTAGATCCCCTCTCTCTATGGTTGGCTAGCTCTATTTATAGAGGCCCTGGGCCTCTCCCCAAATAATGAGCGGGAAGGGCACCAACAACTGGCCATTTTGAATGGGAACATATAATACAAGTTATCCGGACCAAAGGTGCTCTTCAGCTGCCAAAAGCACTGGTGATGATGCCGTCTTGGGCTCCACGGTGACCTCCGTCCTGCCGCTCTGCTGGTCTTGGTCTCGTTGCACCGGAATGGTAACCTTTGCCCGATGCCTTGTCCTGTGCTTGCCCCCTTTGTACCAAAGGGGAAACAAGGACACTGCACAGGCCGGCGCCTGCCTGGTCTCGATCGCCACGGCTTGTGTCACGAGCTCCTCGCGAGGTATCCCCGCCTTGATCTCTCCGCCTCCTTGCGAGCCTGCCTGATGAGGCTACCTCTGAGGAAGCTTTCCGTCGTCTGCCCCGCGAGGCTTGGCCCCTCGCGAGGGTCTTGAGCTTGAGCCGATGAAGATGGGCCGCGCTGGGCCCCCACTTGAGCCATGTCGCAGGCCGCAGGCAGGCAAGTCTGGGGACCCTCGTTCCCAGAATGCCGATAGTGATGGACAAGACCCATCTGTTAGCTTAGCACTATGATCGTTTAGTTTATTGCTATTGCTTTCTTCATGACTTATACATGTTCCTTTGACTATGAGATTATGAAACTCTCGAATACCAGAGGAACACTTAGCATGCTATCAAACGTCACAACATAACTGGATGATTATAAAGATGCTCTACAGGTGTCTCTGATGATGTTTGTTGAGTTGGCATAGATCAAGATTAGGATTTGTCACTCCGTGTATCGGAGAGGTATCTCTGGGCCCTCTCGGTAATGCACATCACAATGAGCCTTGCAAGCAATGTGACTAATGAGTTAGTCACGGGATGATGCAAATATGGAATGAGTAAAGAGACTTGCCGGTAATGAGATTGAACTAGGTATGATGCTACCGACGATCGAATCTCGGGCAAGTAACATACCGATGACAAAGGGAACAACGTATGTTGTCGTGCGGTTTGACCGATAAAGATCTTCGTAGAATATGTAGGAACCAATATGAGCATCCAGGTTCTGCTATTGGTTATTGACCGGAGATGTGTCTCGGTCATGTCTACATAGTTCTCGAACCCGTAGGGTCCGCACGCTTAATGTTCGATGACGATATGTATTATGAGTTATGTGATTTGATGTACCGAAGGTTGTTCGGAGTCCCAGATGAGATCACGGACATGAAGAGGAGTCTTGAAATGGCCTAGACATAAAGATTCATATATTGTAAGGTTACATTCGGACACCGGAATGATTCAGGTCGTTTCGGGTAAGTTTCGGAGTACCGAGGGTTATTGGACCCCCTCCCCCGGGAAGTTATTGGGCCTTATGGGCCTAGTGGCGGAAGAGAGGAGGCAGGACAAGAGGTGGCACCCCCCTAGCCCAAACAAAATTGGACTAGGGCTAGGGGGCTGGCCCCCCTTTCCTTCTCTTCTCCATCTCCTTCCTTCTACTCCTAGTTGGACTAGGAAAAGGGGAAACCTACTCGTACTAGGAGTAGGAATCCCCCTTTGGGCGCGCCCCTTGAGGCTGGACCTCCTCCTCCTCCCCTCCTTTATATACGGGGGAGGGGACACCCCATAGACACACAAGTTGATCTTTAGCCGTGTGCGGTGCCCCCCTCCACAGTTTTCCACCTCAGTCATATTGTCGTAGTGCTTAGGCGAAGCCCTGCGTCGGTAACTTCATCATCACCGTTAACACGCCGTCGTGCTGACGCAACTCACCCTCAGCCTTGATACGTCTCCAACGTATCTATAATTTTTTATTTCTCCATGCTATATTATCTACTGTTTTGGACTATATTGGGCTTTATTTTCCACTTTTATATTATTTTTGGGACTAACCTATTAACCGGAGGCCCAACCCAGAATTGCTGTTTTTTGCCTATTTCAGTGTTTCGAAGAAACGGAATTGACCGTGAAGGGATTGACAACCCCTAATCGCGTTGGTTGCGAGTAGCTATCGTTTTGTGCAGGCATGAGGGACTTGAGCGTGGCCTCCTACTGGATTGATACCTTGGTTCTCAAAAACTGAGGGAAATACTTACGCTACTCTGCTGCATCATCCCTTCCTCTTCGGGGAAAACCAACGCAAGCTCAAGACGTAGCAAGAAGGATTTCTGGCACCGTTGCTGGGGAGTCTACGCAAAAAGTCAACATACCAAGTACCCATCACAATCCCTATCTCTCGCACTACATTATTTGCCATTTGCCTCTCGTTTTCCTCTCCCCCACTTCACCCTTGCCGTTTTATTCGCCCTCTCTCTCTCTATCCTCCCTCTCCTTTCTCGCTTGCCTTTTTGTTTGCTCGTGTGCTTGTTTTCTTGCTTGCCATTATGTCTGAAATTGGGGAAGTTATCGCCAATATGGGCGATAGCAATATCATGGAAAATTCTGATGCTCCTGCTGAAGAACCCCCTACCTACCATACAAAAAGATTTCGAATCGGTAGTGGTAATATTATTGGAAAAGGAGTTATTCAAGATTTCTTTACTTGTGCCGGTGCTTTGCCCTCTATGGGCGGTTCTATTCTCTATAGAACTAGTAGTCTTGCGGACGCTATTGCTATGCTTATCGTTGAACTTGAAAGGCAATTTATGCATATGCACCCATCTATACAAAGAGTTTTCCTAGAATTTTCTAATATCGAGCATTCCTCTGTTAAGCGTGCCGCTACTATATTTTTGGCTCATGAATTCAGATTTATAATAAAAGAAGCCAAAGAAATCTTTGCGCACTATAGGGTGGACGCTCGTTGTCCTCCCATAGAATCTATCCTCTTCGATCAAGAAGAAATTATGCGCTTTCAATCTCCTGACTATGTTGCTTTTAATGAAAACCTTAGAAAAAAGGTGCCAATCAATATTTTAATTGATAGAATCTCTGAACTTAATGATGATTTGGCTATTCGAAATAATGAGCTAGGATGCTCTCTTGAGTCTAGGCTCACAAGGTTCTGTCAAAAGAATGCTTATAATGATGAATTGGTTGTACAATACGAAGGGCCGAAAGAGGAACCTATACCTCCTAAAATTGATCTTGGGGACTTCTGTCCTATTAAATTTAGCCCTTTTGATTACTTTTGCTTGCCTCAAAGAAAACTTGCTGTCGAACGTAGAGAATATGAAATGAGTTTCACCGATCTATCTTATTACTACGGCACAACCTAGATCTATCCTCGCTTTTATGCCTAGCTAGGGGCGTTAAACGATAGCGCTTGTTGGGAGGCAACCCAATTTTATTTTTATTCCTTGCTTTTTGCTCCTGCTTAGTAATAAATAAATTATTTATCCTCTGTTTTGGTTGTGTTTTTTGTGTTTAATTAGTGTTTGTGCCAAGTAGAACCGTTGGGAAGACTTGGGGAAAGTCTTGTTGAACTTGCTGTAAAAAACAGAAACTTTAGCGCTCACGAGAACTGCTGTAATTTTTATTTGAAGAGTGCTATTTAGTTAATTATTTTTTAAGATGATTAATAGATAAATTACTCACGTCCAGAAATTTATTTAGAATTTTTGGGGTTCCAGATCTTGCGCTAGCTACAGATTACTACAGACTGTTCTGTTTTTGACAGATTCTGTTTTTCGTGTGTTGTTTGCTTATTTTGATGAATCTATGGCTAGTAAAATAGTTTATAATCCATAGAGAAGTTGGAATACATTAGGTTTAACAACAATATAAATAAAGAATGAGTTCATTACAGTACCTTGAAGTGGTCTTTTGTTTTTTTTCGCTAACGGAACTCACGAGTTTTCTACTTTAAGTTTTGTGTTGTGAAGTTTTCAAGTTTTGGGTGAATTCTTGTGATGGATCATGGAACAAGGAGTGGCAAGAGCCTAAGCTTGGGGTGCCCATGGCACCCCCAAGATAATCCAAGGACACCAAAAAGTCAAAGCTTGGGGATGCCCCGGAAGGCATCCCCTCTTTCGTCCACTTCCATCGGTAATTTACTTGGAGCTATATTTTTGTTCACCAACATGATATGTGTTTTGCTTGGAGCGTCTTATATTATTTGTGCCTTTGTGTCTTAGTATGAAACAATCATCCTTTCTGTACACACCTTTTGAGAGAGCCATACATGAATTAAAATTTGATAGAATACTCTATGTGCTTCACTTATATCTTTTGAGCGTTATAATTATGTGCTTCACTTATATCTTTTGAGCTAAGTAGTTTTGCTCTATGTGCTTCACTTAGATCTTTTAGAGCACGGTGGTGGATTTGTTTTAAAGAAACTATTGATTTCTCATGCTTCACTTAAATTATTTTGAGAGTCTCTTAGTAGCATGGTAATTTGCTTAATAATAATATGCTTGGTATTCAAGATTTGTGAAACTTTCTTTTGAGTGTGTTGAATACTAAGAAAAGATTGAAGCATGATAATTGTTTTGAGATATGGAGGTGATAATATTAGAGTCATGCTAATTGAGTAGTTGTGAATTTAAAGAATACTTGTGTTAAAGTTTGTGATTCCCGTAGCATGCACGTATGGTGAACCGTTATGTGATGAAGTTGGAGCATGATTTATTTATTGATTGTCTTCCTTATGAGTGGCAGTCGGGGATGAGCGATGGTCTTTTCCTACCAATCTATCCCCCTAGGAGCATGCGCGTAATACTTTGCTTTGATAACTTCTAGATTTTTGCAATAAGTATATGAGTTCTTTATGACTAATGTTGAGTCCATGGATTATATGCACTCTCACCCTTCCACCTTTGCTAGCCTCTCTAATACCGCGCACCATTTGCCGGTATCATACACCCACCATATACCTTCCTAAAAACAGCCACCATACCTACCTATTATGGCATTTCCATAGCCATTCCGAGATATATTGCCATGCAACTTTCCACCGTTCCGTTTATCATGACACATTCATCATTGTCATATTGCATATCCCGGTACACCGCTGGAGGCATTCATATAGAGTCATATTTTGTTCTAAGTATCGAGTTGTAATTGTTGATTTGTAAGAAAAATAAAAGTGTGATGATTATCATTTTTAGAGCATTGTCCCAAGTGAGGAAAGAATGATGGAGACTATGATTCCCCCATAAGTCGGGATGAGACTCCGGACGAAAAAAAGAGAGGCCAAAGAAGCCCAAATAAAAAGAGGCCATAAAAAAGAGAAAAGGCCCAAATAAAAAAATAAAAAAATGAGAGAAAAAGAGAGAAGGGACAATGTTACTATCCTTTTACCACACTTGTGCTTCAAAGTAGCACCATGATCTTCATAGTAGAGAGTCTCTCATGTTATGTCACTTTCATATACTAGTGGGTATCTTTCATTATAGAATTTGGCTTGTATATTCCAATGATGGGCTTCCTCAAATTTCCCTAGGTCTTCATGAGCAAGCAAGTTGGATGCACACCCACTTAGTTTCTTTTTGAGCTTTCATATACTTATAGCTCTAGTACATCCGTTGCATGGCAATCCCTACTCACTCACATTGATATCTATTGATGGGCATCTCCATAGCCCGTTGATACGCCTAGTTGATGTGAGACTATCTTCACCTTTTTGTCTTCTCCACAACCACCATTCTCTTCCACCTATAGTGCTATATCCATGGCTCACGCTCATGTATTGCGTGAAGATTGAAAAAGTTTTGAAAAACTTAGAGTATGAAACAATTGCTTGGCTTGTCATCGGGGTTGTGCATGATTTAAATACTTTGTGTGGTGAAGATAGAGCATAGCCAGACTATATGATTTTGTAGGGATAACTTTCTTTGGCCATGTTATTTTGAGAAGACATAATTGCTTTGATAGTATGCTTGAAGTATTATTATTTTTATGTCAATATAAACTTTTGTCTTGAATCTTTCGAATCTGAATATTCATATCACAATTAAGAAGATTTGCATTGAAATTATGCCAAGTAGCACTCCGCATCAAAAATTCTCATTTTATCATTTACCTACTCGAGGACGAGCATGAATTAAGCTTGGGGATGCCTGATACGTCTCCAACATATCTATAATTTTTGATTGCTCCATGCTATATTATATACTGTTTTGGACTATATTGGGCTTTATTTTCCACTTTTATATTATTTTTGGGACTAACCTATTAACCGGAGGCCCAGCCCAGAATTGCTGTTTTTTGCCTATTTCAGTGTTTCGAAGAAACAGAATATCAAACGGAGTCCAAATGGAATGAAACCTTCGGAAACGTGATTTTCTCACCGAACGTGATCCAGGAGACTTGGACCCTACGCCAAAGCATCAGAGAGGCGGTCACGAGGGTGGGGGCGCCCCCCTAGGGCGCGCCCCCTGCCTTGTGGGCCCCTCGGAGCTCCACCGACGTACTCCTTCCTCCTATATATACCTACGTACCCCCAGACGATCAGAACAGGAGCCAAAAAAACCTAATTCCACTGCCGCAACTTTCTGTATCCACGAGATCCGATCTTGGGCCCTGTTCCGGAGCTCCGCCGGAGAGGGCCGTCATCACGGAGGGCTTCTACATCATCATAGCCTCTTCGATGAAGTGTGAGTAGTTTACCTCAGACCTTCGGGTCCATAGTTAGTAGCTAGATGGCTTCTTCTCTCTTTTTGGATCTCAATACAAAGTTCTCCCCCTCTCTTGTGGAGATCTATTCGATGTAATCTTCTTTTTGCGGTGTGTTTGTAGAGACCGATGAATTGTGGGTTTATGATCAAGTCTATCTATGAATAATATTTGAATCTTCTCTAAATTCTTTTATGTATGATTGGTTATCTTTGCAAGTCTCTTCGAATTATCCATTTGGTTTGGCCAACTAGATTGGTAGTTCTTGCCATGGGAGAAGTGCTTAGCTTTGGGTTCGATCTTGCGGTGTCCTTTCCCAATGACAGAAGGGCAGCAAGGCACGTATTGTATCGTTGCCATCGAGGATAACAAGATGGGTTTTATTTCATATTGCATGAATTTATCTCTCTACATCATGTCATCTTGCTTAAGGCGTTACTCTGTTTTTAACCTAATACTCTAGATGCATGCTGGATAGCGGTCGATGAGTGGAGTAATAGTAGTAGATGCAGAATCGTTTTGGTCTACTTGCCACGGACGTGATGCCTATATACATGGTCATGCCTAGATATTCTCATAACTATGCTCAATTCTGTCAATTGCTCAATAGTAATTTGTTCACCCACCGTAGAATACTTATGCTCTTGAGAGAAGCCACTAGTGAAACCTATGGCCCCCTGGTCTATTCTCATCATATTAATCTCCATCACTTTAATCTTGTTTTGCTTTTTTTACTTTGCCTTTACTTTTTACTTTGCATCTCTATACCAAAAATATTATATCTATCAGATCTCACTCTCATAAGTGACCGTGAAGGGATTGACAACCCCTAATCGCGTTGGTTGCGAGTAGCTATCATTTTGTGCAGGTACGAGGGACTTGAGCGTAGCCTCCTATTGGATTGATACCTTGGTTCTCAAAAACCGAGGGAAATACTTACGCTACTCTGATGCATCATCCCTTCCTCTTCGGGGAAAACCAACGCAATCTCAAGACGTAGCAGGCCTCAGCTGGATCAAGAGTACGAGGGACGTCACTGAGCTGAACGTGTGTAGATCGCAGAGGTGTCGTGCGTCTGATACTTGATCGGTTGGATCGCGAAGATGTTCGACTACATCAACCGTGTTACTAAATGCTTCTGCTTTCGGTCTATGAGGGTACGTAGACACACTCTACCCTCTCGTTGCTATGCATCTCCTAGATAGATATTGCGTGATCGTAGGAAAAAAAATTGAAATACTGCATTACCCAACATTTAGACTACCTTTTTTCTTGTCTACAGGCTGGTACTTCTACACGCGGCTAGACTCCCCTCCCAAGATCTCTCTCCAGACACCACAGGGCCCTCCTAATGCGAGCTTCTCTTGGCTCGAGCTGCAATGTCCATCCCCATCTCACCTTAGTCAAGGTACAATTTTGGCTACGTTCTTAAACCACTGTTCTTTTCATGTACTACTAATGTATTTTACTAGAAGTGGTAGCATCTAATAGTCTTTCTTCTCTATGCTCTAAAATCTGAAAGACCATGCCAATTATGAGAACATAAATAAATACACAACATAAAAAAGAAAATTCTAAAGTCGTTGGAAATTTACCAGCCATCTCACTGCATAAAAAGAAACTACCAATACAGCTTGCAACCACCCTAAAGTAAAACAAGTTGACAATTATAGATAGGTTGCATCTATTTGCTCTGATGCAATGGAGGGAATATTGCAACCTAATAGGTAGCACCAAACATTTGGAGTTCTGAGATGTCAGGTTTTAATAACATCCAGGGCACATATTTTCGTCGAACGCAGCTAGTTAAGTGGTGGTCATCTGAGATAGCATAAGCTGACCCTTGTTCTTTTTTGTTTGAACCATATTTGTTGGTTCCGAATTTTGCAGCCATGTGTTGTGTTGTATTAATGTTGTTCTTGTTCTGTTTGCATTACATGGACACCTGATGATGTATCAAAATCTGCCTTAGAAAACAAAGCAGCGCTCAAGACGATGAGTTTCATCTTGGCTTGGATGATGTGAGTTCGGTAGTGGCCTCTGATATCTCAGGTTATCTCAAAATGTTCTGTTTCTTCTTGGGGTATCTCATATTTGCTCATTCTTCATTAGATTCCTCTGTTCTTGCAGGGTGTTTCCTATTGTGTTGGGTTTGTTGTGATTCAGGTACGGCTATGCTACTTGTGAGCTGTGTTGGGATTTTCTTGAGGAGGAGAGCATGAAGAAGTACAGTAGATATAAGTATTTCCCTCAGTTAAGAACCATGGTTAAGACTCCAGTAGGAGAACCAAGAACCTCGTTAGCAGCACCTACACACACAAAAGTAAATACTTGCACCTAACGCAAACAAGGGGGTTGTCAATCCCCTCGGTGGTTATTTGCAAGGATTAAATCTCGCAGTGGTAGGCAAATTAATAAACTACAAAATAAAATAGAACTAAATAGAAGTGCAACAAGGTTTTTTTTTGGATTTTATATAAGATAAAAGTACATCCGAGGGCCATAGTTTTCACTAGAGGCTTCTCTCTCGAGCACATAAAGTACGGTGGGTAAACAAATTACTATCGGGCAATTGATAGAAAGCGCATAGTTATGACAATATTCAAGGCAATGATCATTGTCTATAGGCATCACGCCCAGCACAAGTATACCGACTCCTATCTGCATCTGCTACTATTACTCCACCCATCGACCGCTATCCAGCATGCATATAGGGTATTAAGTTAATAAAAACAGAGTAACATCTTAAGCAAGATGACATGATGTAGACAAAGTAAACCCGAGCAATATGAATAAACCCCATCTTTTTATCCCAAAGTAAACCCAAGAAATTTTTTCAGATTTTCTTTCTTCTTCTTAAATCTCAGTCGAGTGAGACATAGCCATGCCATAAACAGAGGCTCATGCACCATTAAAGGAGACGTTGGGAGAGAGGTGGGTGGCGGATCGAGGCCAAAGGGCTATCTTCCTAATAAGCATGCACAGGGGTCTGATCGCATGCCTCCCCTCAAATAGCTACTCCGCACGGCGCCTCCTAGACAATAAAAAAAGGAAAGCATGGCGGCACGTAAATGGTAAGTAGAACGCCCATGGTTTCAATAATACTTGTGTTTCCGATTGTAACTTGACAACGCTTGTTCTAAAATGACTTTGTTGGTTGTTAATGTGTGCGCATTCGCAAATTGGATAAAAACATTACCACAACATGTTGGTGCCATGTCATGACACCATGCCAAGTTTCATGATTTTCACGCGAGTTTTGGATTTACAATAATTTAAAAACCAAGTTTCTCTATGTTTCCGGCCGAGCCACGACACACAGATGTTTGAATTACATTCTCATTTCTTGCATGGGACCTAGAAATGAACCCAAGTACAAATAAATAACCCAAGCATTTATTGCCTTACCAAAGAATACATGATTTTATTTGGCTAGCCAATAAAATGTGGTGCTGTTGAGATTTCTTTTTCTGTGAAACTGATGAAAAAATCAGAAGTGTGAGGAAAAAATGAAGAGGGAAGGGGAACATGCATAAAAAGGTTGTACGGAGGGGCAAGCAAAACAATAGGAGGTGAAACAGGAACCATACATATTTCTTGGATATATAGTTATTAGATAATTACTCATGCGTTACAACGGGTGCATAAATATTCCAACAGGCTACCTTACGATTTACTTGCCCGTATTAATTTGACCGAGTACAAAAAAATAGGAATATGTATTTGATAAACACCTGTTTGATAAGCATTTATTGGCTTAAAAATTATGATCTATTATGTAAATAAGAGGCCGACCAGTTGAAGTGTGTTTAGACAGAATCGGTGGAAAGAAATTAGATATGGAAGGGAAAGAAAATCAAAACTTGGGAGAAAGAGGGTGGAGGAGGGGGTACTTAAGGTTAGACGAAAGAGGAGCAAAAGACAGAACCATGTTTTTTTCTATAAAAAAAGATAGTTGCTCGTGTATTGCAATATGATATAAATATTTTAGTATGTTACCACGCGATTTTACCTTACCATATTACTATTCTGGTGTATATTTGTGCTTACCAAATGTCTTGCCTGTGATTTACTTTCCCAAAAAAATGTAGAATTTTATTCGATAAACACTGTCGGCGTCCTGGGAACGGGGGTACCCAGACTTGCCTGCCTGCGGCCCAGGGCGTGGCTCCACCAACGGCCTGGTACGGCCCATCTTCATCAGCAACCACTCAAGACCCCCGCGAGGGGCCAAGCCTCGTGAGTCGGATGACACCAAGACCTCCTCTGAGAGGCCTCGCTAGGCTGGCTCCCGAGGAGCGGAGATATCTATGCAAGGGTGTCGGTGTCAAAACCAGCGGATCTCGGGTAGGGGGTCCCGAAATGTGTGTCTAAGGCCAATGGTAACAGGAGGCAGGGGACAAGATGTTTACCCAGGTTCGGGCCCTCTCGATGGAGGTAATACCCTACGTCCTACTTGATTGATCTTGATGATATGAGTATTACAAGAGTTGATCTACCACGAGATCGTAGAGGTTAAACCCTAGAAGCTAGCCTATGGTATGATTGTCTGTTGTCCTATGGACTGAACCCTCCGGTTTATATAGACACCGGAGGGTGCTAGGGTTACACAGAGTTGGTTACAAGGGAGGAGATCTACATATCTGTATTGCCAAGCTTGCCTTCCACGCCAAGGAAAGTCCCATCCGGACATGGGACGAAGTCTTTAATCTTGTATCTTCATAGTCCAACAGTTCGACCAAAGGATATAGTCCGACTGTCCGGAGACCCCCTAATCCAGGACTCCCTTAGTAGCCCCTGCACCAGGCTTCAATGACGATGAGTCCGACACGCAGATTTGTCTTTGGCATTGCAAGGCGGGTTCTTCTTCCGAATACTCCATAGAAGATTTTGAACACAAGAATAGTGTCCGGCTCTGTAAAATAAGTTCCACATACCACCGTAGAGAGAATAATATTTCCACAAATCTAATCTGCGGACACGTTTAGCAACATGACATTATGCCATGGCCCAGTCTTTATTCGAACCGTTTTTCTCAACCAGCACTGCACATATTGCGAGGTGGTTTTCTTGACACGTCTTGTCAAAGCAGAGATCGTGTCCCCCTTATTACGGGATTCTCATCAATACGGACGTGGGTAACCCAATCGTGCCTGTTGGTATGACTCCTCGATTTTAGGCAAGTCCCAAACGGCCACGAGGAGGACGCTTGATATTCACCCTCTTTGTAAAGAGGCCAAGGTCTGTCCTTTTTTCCCTCTCGTGCTCAATCGAATCCTTCCTCCGCCTCGAGTTCCAACACCCAAGGCTCAGGTCAAGCGCTTCGGACCTTCAACCATGTCCGGATCCAACCTTCAAGGTCGGTGGATTCCCTCCTGTGTCACAGAGAAAGACATCAAGAAGCTAAGAGAGGCCAGGTATCTGACCGCCGTAATCTCGCACAGGCTGCCTGCCCGAGGGCAGGTCATCCCCACTCCCAAACCCAACGAGAGTGTTGTATTCGTCTCTCACTTCCTCCGAGGGCTAGGCCTCGCTCTGGATCCCTTTGTTAGGGGGGTCATGTTTTATTATGGGCTGGATTTCCATGACTTGGCCCCGGATTCCCTCCTTCACATTTCGTCGTTCATCATCGTGTGTGAGGCCTTCCTCCGCATTACCCCACACTTTGGCCTATGGCTCAAGACCTTCAATGTGAAGCCGAAGATGATCGAGGGGCGACACACGGAGTGCGGAGGTGCCGTAATAAGCAAAAGCGCTGATGCTCCATGGCCAGAGGGTTCCTTCCCAGAGGTGTCCAGTTTGTGGCAGCGGGAGTGGTTTTATATCACAGCTCCCCGGAGTACCAAGTGGGTAGCCGCCCCTGCCTTTCGCTCAGGCCCCCACCACAACTGACATCATGGATCAACAAGGGGCTGAAGTGGGTCCAGTAAACGATGTGCCGATATTGCAGAGTCGCATCCGAGATCTCCTTGAGAGAGATGTGATACGTCTCCGTCGTATCTCCTTTTCCAAACACTTTTTCACTTGTTTTGGACTCTAACTTGCATGATTTGATTGGAACTAACACGGACTGACGCTGTTTTCAGTAGAATTACCATGGTGTTATTTATGTGCAGAAACAAAAGTTCTCGGAATGACCTGAAACTTCACGGAGCAACTTTTTGGAAAATATAAAAAATACCTGCAAAAGATGAAGGCCAGGGGGCCCACCACCTGTCCACGAGGGTGGGGGCGCGCCTGCCCCCCCCCCCTAGGGCGCGCCCCCTACCTCGTGGGCCCCCTGGAGCTCCTCCGACCTCAACTCCAACTCTATATATTTGGTTTCGGGGAGAAAAAAAATCAAAGAGAAGGATTCATCGTGTTTTATGATACAGAGCCGCCGCCAAGCCCTAAAACCTCTCGAGAGGGCTGATCTGGAGTCCGTTCGGGGCTCCGGAGAGGGGAATCCGTCGCCATCGTCATCATCAACCATTCTCCATCACCAATTTCATGATGCTCACCGCCGTGCGTGAGTAATTCCATCGTAGGCTCGCTGGATGGTGATGGGTTGGATGGGATCTATCATGTAATCGAGTTAGTTTTGTTAGGGTTTGATCCCTAGTATCCACTATGTTCTGAGATTGATGTTCCTATGACTTTGCTATGCTTAATGCTTGTCACTAGGGCCCGAGTGCCATGATTTCAGATCTGAACCTATTATGTTTTCATCAATATATGAGAGTTCTAGATCCTATCTTGCAAGTCTATAGTCACTTATTATGTCTTATGATCCGTTAACCCCGAAGTGACAGTAATAGGGATACTTACCGGTGATGACCGTAGTTTGAGGAGTTCATGTATTCACTATGTGTTAATGATTTGTTTTGGTACTCTATTAAAAGGAGGCCTTAATATCCCTTAGTTTCCGTAAGGACCCCGCTGCCATGGGAGGTTAGGACAAAAGATGTCATGCAAGTTCTTTTCCATAAGCATGTATGACTATATTCGGAATACATGCCTACATTACATCAATGAACTGGAGCTAGTTCTGTGTCACCCTAGGTGAGGGAGTCCTGAATTAGGGGGTGTCCAGATGGCCGGACTATACCTTCAGCCGGACTCCTGGACTATGAAGATACAAGAATGAAGACGTCGTCCCGTGTCCGGGAGGGACTTTCCTTGGCATGGAAGGCAAGCTTGGCGATACGGATATGCAGATCTCTTACCATTGTAACCGACTCTATGTAACCCTAACCCTATCTGGTGTCTATATAAACCGGAGGGTTTTAGTCCGTAGGAAAAGATACACAACAACAATCATACCATAGGCTAGCTTCTAGAGTTTAGCCTCTCTGATCTCGTGGTAGATCTACTCTTGTACTACCCATATCATCAATATTAATCAAGAAGGACGTAGGGTTTTACCTCCATCGAGAGGGCCCGAACCTGGGTTAAACTTTGTGTCCCTTGCCTCCTGTTACCATCCGGCCTAGACGCACAGTTCGGGACCCCCTAGCCGAGATCCGCCGGTTTTGACACCGACATTGGTGCTTTCATTGAGAGTTCCTCTGTGTCGTCACCGTCAGGCTTGATGGCTCCTACGATCATCAATGGCGATGCAGTCTAGGGTGAGAACTTCCTCCCCAGACAGATCTTCGTCTTCGGTGGCTTCGCACTGCGGGCCAATTCACTTGGCCATCTGGAGCAGATCGAAAGCTATGCCCCTAGCCGTTAGGTCAGATTTGGAAGCTTGAACTACACGGCTGACATCCGCGGGGACTTGATCTTCAACGGATTCGAGCCACTGCCGAGCGCGCCGCAATGTCACGACGAGCATGATCTAGCTCTGCCGCCGAACAGTGCCCTGGAGGCCGCACCCGCATCGGCTTCGACCCTTAATTCGGAGCCAACTGCGCCGATCGAGGATGGGTGGTTGGACGCTGCCTCGGGGGCTGCGATCCCAACGGCAATCGAGCCGAACACCAGCCCCGCACGCTGCGAGACTCGTGACTCGAAGGAGCCGGACTCCTCGCAGGACTCTGAACCCTCCGCGCCCCTGCCGATCGAATCCGATTGGGCGCCGATCATGGAGTTTACTGCCGCGGACATCTTTCAGCACTCGCCTTTCGGCGATATTCTGAAGACTCCGAAGTCCCTCTCTTTATCAGGAGAGGCCTGGCCGGACTACGGTCAGCAAGGTTGGGATTCGGACGATGAGGAAATTCAAAGCCCACCCACCACCCACTTTGTAGCCACTATCGACGACTTAACCGACATGCTCGACTTCGACTCCGAAGACATCGACGGTATGGACGCCGATGAAGGAGACGATGAAGAACCAGCGCCTATCAGGCCCTGGAAAGCCACCTCGTCATATGACATATGCATGGTGGACACCCCAAAAGAAGGAGATGGCGATGGAACAGCGGAGGATGACCCCTCCAAGAAACAGCCTAAGCGCCGGCGTCAGCGGCGCCGCTCAAAATCCCGCCAAAATAAATACGGTGATTCCAGCACGGGAGATAATAATACTCCGGAAAGTGCCAAAGAAAACCCCCTCTAGCAAGAATTAGCATAGGAGGATGGAGAAACCAGCCCTCATGAGAGAGCGGCAGACAGAGAGGTCAAGGACGATAATTATATGCCTCCCTCCGAAGACGAGGCAAGCCTCGACGACGACGAATTCGTCATGCCAAAGGATCCCATCGAGCAAGAGCGTTTTCAACGCAGGCTTATGGTCATGGCAAGAAGCCTCAAGAAAAAACAGCGACAGCTCAGAGCTGATCAAGATTTGCTAGTCAACAGATGGACTGAAGCCCTTGCGGCCCAAGAGCATAAACTCGAAGCGCCCCTCCAAGAGCTACCCAAAGCGCAGGTTGCTACCCCGATTAGAGGAAGCACTTGATGCGGCCGACCGGCCACCTCGTGGCTGCGACAGAGAGGCCTCTCGGCCCTCCACTCAAGCTGCACCCCGTACCAAGGCACAGGAATATGCGCCGGACTTACGAGATATGTTGGAGGACAAGGCAAGGCAAACAAGATCGATCTACGGATCGCGTGGGCACCCCACGGCTCGAGACGGTAACCGTCACGCCGGTCACAAATTCGGCAGGGCCGAACACAGTAGACAAAGCTCATTGGAGCTATGTCGTGATATAGCCCAGTACAGAGGGGCCGCACACCCACTATGCTTCATAGACGAAATAATGGATCATCAAATCCCCGAGGGTTTCAAACCCGTAAATATCGAATCATATGATGGCACAACAGATCCTGCGGTATGGATCGAGGATTATCTCCTTCATATCCACATGGCCCGCGGCGATGATTTCCACGCCATCAAATACCTCCCACTCAAGCTTAAATGACCAGCTCGGCATTGGCTTAACAGCTTGCCAACATGATCAATCAGTTGTTGGGAGGACCTGGAAGCCGCATTCCTCGACAATTTCCAGGGCACTTATGTGCGACCCCTAGACGCCGATGACCTAAGTCACGTAATTCAGCAGCCAGAGGAATCGTCCAGGCCATTCTAGACACGGTTCCTAACAAAGAAAAATCAAATAGTTGACTGTCCGGACGCTGAGGCCCTAGCAGCCTTCAAACATAATATCCGCGACGAGTGGCTTGCCCAGCACCTTGGACAGGAAAAGCCGAAGTCTATGGTAGCACTCACGACACTCATGACCCGCTTTTGTGCGGGAGAAGACAGCTGGCTTTCTCGTAGCAACAATATGACCAAGAACCCTGGTAATTCGGATGCCAGGGACAGTAGTGGCAGGTCGCGTCGCAACAAGCAAAAGCGCCGCATTAACGGCGACAATGCTGAGGATACGGCAGTTAATGCCAGATTCAGAGGCTCTAAATCTGGTCAGCGGGAAAAGCCATTCAAAAGGAATCCTAGGGGCCCGTCCAGTTTGGACCAAATACTCGACCGCTTGTGCCAGATACATGGCACCCCCGAAAAGCCGGCCAATCACACCAACAGGGATTGTTGGGTGTTCAAGCAGGCAGGCAAGTTAAACACCGAAAATGAAGACAAGGGGCTGCATAGCGATGACGACGAGGAGCCCCGGCCGCCGAACAACAGTGGACAGAAGGGTTTTCCCCCACAAGTGCGGACGGTGAACATGATATACGCAACCCACGTCCCCAAGAGGGAGCGGAAGCGCACGTTAAGGGACGTATACGCGGTAGAGCCAGTCGCCCCAAAGTTCAACCCATGGTCCTCCTGCCCGATCACCTTTGATCGAAGGGACCACCCCACTAGCATTCGTCATGGCGGATTCGCGGCATTGGTTCTAGACCCAATTATTGACGGATTTCATCTCACTAGAGTCCTTATGGACGGCGACAGTAGCCTGAACCTGCTTGACTAGGATACAATGCGGAAAATGGGCATAGATCCCTCGAGGATTAAGCCCACCAAAACGACCTTTAAAGGCGTAATACCAGGTGTAGAGGCCAACTGTACAGGCTCAGTCACACTTGAAGTGGTCTTCGGATCTCCGGATAATTTCTGAAGCGAGGAGTTAATCTTCGACATAGTCCCATTCCAAAGTGGCTATGATTTCCGTACTATACCTTCAGCCGGACTCCTGGACTATGAAGATACAAGATTGAAGACTTCGTCCCGTGTCCAGGAGGGACTTTCCTTGGCGTGGAAGGCAAGCTTGGCGATACGGATATGCAGATCTCTTACCATTGTAACCGACTCTATGTAACCCTAACCCTATCCGGTGTCTATATAAACCAGAGGGTTTTAGTCCATAGGACAAGATACACAACAACAATCATACCATAGGCTAGCTTCTAGGGTTTAGCCCCTCTGATCTCATGGTAGATCTACTCTTGTACTACCCATATCATCAATATTAATCAAGCGGGACGTAGGGTTTTACCTCCATCGAGAGGGCCCGAACCTGGGTAAAACTTCGTGTCCCTTGCCTCCTGTTACCATCCGGCCTAGACGCACAGTTCGGGATCCCCTACCCGAGATCCGCCGGTTTTGACACCGACACTAGGTTATGACTGTTACATGAACCGCATCCGGCATAATTCTCCATCACTGATCCATTTCCTACAAGCTTCCTATATATTGTTCTCCGCTTATTTACTTTTCCGTTGCTATTGTATCATCACTACAAAATACCAAAAACATTACTTTTGTTACCATTTCCTTTTGCTACCGTTACCACTACTATCATATTACTTTGCTACTAAACACTTTGTTGCAGATATTAAGTTTCAAGGTGTGGTTGAATTGACAACTCAGCTTCTAATACTTGAGAATATTCTTTGGCTCCCCTTGTGTCGAATCAATAAGTTTGGGTTGAATACTCTACCCTCGAAAACTGTTGTGATCCCCTATACTTGTGGGTTATCAAGACTATTTTTTGGCGCCGTTGCGGGGGAGCATAGCTCTATTCTTTGAGTCACTTGGGATTTATATCTGCTTATCATTATGAAAAACTTGAGAGATCCAAAAACCAAGATTTATCCCTCGACTACGAGGGGAGGTAAGGAACTGCCATCTAGCTCTGCACTTGATTCACCTTCTGTTATGAGTAAGCTTGCGACACCTAAACCTGCTTCTGCTATTTGTTTAGATATGTCGCATGTTATTGATGATGCCACTTCTGTTATGCATGATACTTATGATGAAACTACTTCTATGCTTGATACTACTGTGCCACTTGGTGAATTTCTTGATGAAAAACTTGCTAGGGTTAGAGAGAGTGAAAATATTGAATCTGATAATAGTGATGAAAGTGATGATGAAGACTTGCCTGTTATTCCTAAGGGTTATGTTTTTGACAAAGAAGCTTCTTTAGCTATTTTAGCTTGCAAAGATAGATACGAACTCAAGGGGTTATTAGCTAAATGGAAGTAGCAATCTCTAAATGCTAGAATGAAACCTGACCCTGCTTTTGCTACTTCACCTATCTGTGTTACCGATAAGGATTATGAATTCTCTGTTGATCTTGATATAATTACTTTGGTTGAATCTGATCCTTTTCATGGCTATGAATCTGAAACTGTTGTGGCACATCTTACTAAATTAAATGATATAGCTACCCTGTTCACTAATGATGAGAGAACTTGTTACTTTTATATCTTTAAAATATTTCCGTTCTCAATAAAGGGTGATGCTAAGATATGGTTTAATTCTCTTGATCCTCGTTGTGTGTGTAGTCCCCAGGATATGATTTATTACTTCTCTACTAAATATTTCCCTGCTCATAAGAAACAAGCTGCTTTAAGGGATATATATAATTTTGTGCAAATTGAAGAAGAGAGTCTCCCACAAGCTTGGGGGAGGCTTCTCAAATTACTTAATGCTTTGCCTGATCATCCTCTTAATAAAAATGAAATACTTGATATCTTTTATAATGGACTAACCGATGCCTCCAGAGATTACCTGGATAGTTGTGCTGGTTCTGTTTTCAGGGAAAGAACGCCGGATGAAGCGGAAATTCTATTGAATAATATGCTGACAAATGAAAATAATTGGACACCTCCTGAGCCAGTTCCTGAGCCTATTCCTAAACCAACTCCGAAGAAGAGAGGATTCTATTTCTCAGTCCTGAAGATATGCAAGAGGCAAAGAAATCTATGAAAGTAAAAGGTATTAAAGCTGAAGATGTTAAGAATTTACCTCCTATTGAAGAAATACATGGTCTTAATTTACCGCCTGTTGAAGAAACATATGATCTTAATCCATTACCTATTGAAGAAACTCATGGTCTTGATAACCCGACACAGGTAGTAAAGGTAAATTCTCTCTACAGATATGATAAAGCTGAAATCCCATTTACTAAGTTTGCTAGCCCATGCTTAGATGAGTTTGATAAATTTATGGCTAAGCAAGAAGACTTTAATGCTTATTTTGGTAGACAATTGAAATACAATTCAAATATGCTTGAACACTTGGGTGATTATATGGCTAATGTCAAAGGTGAACTTAAACTTATTAGTAGACATGCTTCTATGGTTACCACTCAAGTAGAACAAGTACTTAAAGCTCAAAATGATTTGCTCAATGAATTGAATAGTAAGAATAATGATAATGCTGTTAGAGTGGCTACTAGAACTGGTAGAATGACCCAGGAACCTTTGTATCCTGAAGGCCACACTAAGAGAATTGAGCAAGATTCTCAGAGAAATAATGTAGATGCACCTAGTCCTTCTAATAGGAAGAAAAAGAAAAATGATAGGACTTTGCATGCTTCTAGTAAACCTATTACTGAAACACCTGAGAATCCAAATGATATTTCTATCTCTGATGCTGAAACACAATTTGGTAATGAACCTGAAACTAGTGATAATGTTAATGATAATGCTCATGAAGATGCTCAACCTAGTAATGATAATGATGTAGAAATTGAACCAGCTGTTGATCTTGATAACCCACAATCAAAGAATCAACATTATGATAAGAAAGACTTTGATGCTAGGAAACATGGTAAAGAAAGAGAACCATGGGTTCAGAAACCAATGCCTTTTCCTCCCAAACCATCCAAGAAAAAGGATGATGAGGATTTTGAGCGCTTTGCTGGAATGATTACACCTATCTTTTTGCGTATGCGATTAAATGATATGCTCAAAATGAATCATTATGCTAAATATATGAAAGATATTGTTACAAATAAAAGAAAGATACCTGAAGCTAAAATTTCCACCATGCTTGCTAATTATACTTTTGAGGGTGGAATACCACAGAAACTTGGAGATCCAGGAGTACCAACTATACCATGCTCCATTAAAAGAAACTATGTTAAAACTGCTTTATGTGATCTTGGAGCCGGTGTTAGTGTTATGCCTCTCTCTTTATATCGTAGACTTGATTTGAATAAGTTGACACCTACTGAAATATCTTTGCAAATGGCCGATAAATCAACTGCTATACATGTCGGTATTTGTGAGGATGTGCCTGTTGTGGTTGCAAACGTTACTATTTTAACAGACTTTGTTATTCTTGATATCCCCGAGGACGATAGTATGTCTATTATTCTCGGAAGACCCTTTTTGAATACTGCAGGGGCTGTTATTGATTGCACTAAAGGCAATGTCACTTTTCATATTAATGGTAATGAGCATACGGTACACTTTCCGAGGAAACAACCTCAAGTTCATAGTATCAACTCTATTGGAAAATGTCCATCGATTATATTTGGAGGTTTTGAATTTACTCTTCCTACTGTCAAGAAGAAATATGATATTCTTATTATTGGGGATGTGCATATCCCCGTTGAGGTAACATAGTGTTATTCGAAATTTCTCCGGTTCCATGTTATTCGGAATGAGTTCGTTAACAAGACCTGATCAACCTTGTTAGTGGATTCCTTTTGATCGGCATGAGATGGATGAAACTAGAAGGCACAACATTCTGTACCCCACTTTTACTTTCTGTTATTTATATTAAATAAAATAAAAATAAATATTTTTCTGTCTGTCATCTGTTTATCCGTGCAATATAAAAATACCCATAAAATAGAAGTTCTCCAAATGCCCCGAAATTTAAATATGATTTTTTCTAGAATATTTGAGAATATTTGGCACTAAGAACACAACAGGGGGGCCATCCAGCTGGCCACGAGGGTGGAGGGCACGCCCTACCCCCCTGGGCGCGCCCCCTGCCTCGTGGGCCCACGGTGGCCCTCCTCCACTTATCCTTTCACCCACACAGTACTTCTTCCTCCCACAAACACAAATAACCAGCTCAAACCTGAGTCCAAGCTCATTTTGCTGCCATTTTCGATCTCCTTGCTCAAAGCAGCACTCACAAAACTGCTTGGGGAGATTGTTCCTTGGTATGTGACTCCTCCATTGGTCCAATTAGTTTTTGTTCTGGTGCTTTATTCATTGCAAATTTGTGCTACCTAGGTGACCATGTTCTTGGGCTTGCATGTCAAATTTATATGGTTCCAAGTAGTTTTGACGCATGATATAGGCCCTAGGCACTTGTAGGAGTAGTTGCTATCAATATTATTGAGTTTGGTTTACTGTTATTTTGAAGTTACTAAAAATTTCAGAATTTTTCAGAAAATGATGAAGAGACTTTTGAGGGGCTCATCGAGCCGAAGCTTGAAGGAAAAGGCACAAAAGCCTAAGTATAATCTGCCTCGCACCGCGGAGGTTCGGTCGTGTGAATGGCCTTCCGATGATTTCTTGAGATCAGCCGGGGTTTATGAAGATTTTTATGAATTGGCTAAGAATGCAAGCCTCACCGCTTTCCTCCATGACCAACGTGATTAGTATCTCTTACTCACAAATACGTTTGTGCAAAACTTTCATTTCCATTCTAGGAGCTCACCACCTACGGTGGAGTTTCATTTATATGATGAGCATAAGGATATGTCACTTTATGATTTTTGTCGGGTTTGTTTAGTCCCTTTCGAGGGCAAGACAGAGGAACCACATCACGAGGATGTGGATGGGTTTATTGATACTATCATTGTAGGGGAAACAAGGAAGGTTTCCGATGCATGAATCACTAGCATACATTTCCTGTTTTACGCTATTTTGCATTATTTGCTAGTCGTTGTTTAATTGGTCGCGGAAACTGTGGAAACCTTAGTATCCCTGATATTATTATTTTGCTCCATGGTTTATTCAGTGATAACTCTGTTAGTATGGGCAGCATTATTGCTAAACGGTTAAGTCTGAACCATACAAAGGGCCCCATCACGCCTAGCTGCACATTTTAACAACATATTAGGCATTATGAGAAGGAAGAAAAAGTGTTGCCTCGTGTTTATTTAGATTATAAGAGTATGGTGGCACATGATTTCATTGTTAATAATAGGGAAGGGAAGCTTAAATACAAATTGTTCTTTGATAAACATCATCCTGAGACTATTACCCTGCCTGCTCCTTCTTTGTTTGATTTATTTGCAGGCCAGTACCTTGTTCCGTTAGAGGCTACTCACGCCTACCGGAACCCTGCACCAGCCATGGAGCCAGAGCCGGAACCACAAGTTGATCCTTCACGACAGTCTAATTACCAGTGGGATCCGGAGATGATTGCCAACCAGTGGCAATCGGAGTCTTCTTCTTCTTCGCAGTACGACCCCAACTACTATTATGGATATCCCCCAGGCCAGCCGTGGCCATAGACCAACTTAGGCCAAAAGCCTAAGCTTGGGGGAGTATGTATTTCCCACCGACATTACATTTATGTTCGCACACTCATTGCTAGATGTCAGTGCTCATACTTTTTCATTGTATCATCCATGCTAGTTTACTTTCCTTTCTTTATGCTTTCTTCTTGTGTGTTTAATAAACCTTAAGAAAAACAAAAAATAGTTGTAGCTTTTAATTAGTTTACTTTCCATGCTTGTAGTAGTAATTAAAAAGAAAACCCAAAAATATTTCCTGTTCTTCTTTTGCTTGTTGGGAGCTTTCCCCTGTAAATAGTTTTATTTCTTTTCTTTTCTTTGGGGGCCGATAGGAGAAGACCATGATTAAATTGTTGAAGTGGCTCTTATATGCATAATTGTTGATCTGACAAAAGAGCCCATATTGCCTTGTCTTCTCCTGTTTATTGAATGCTTGCAGATTCCAGCTTAGTCCAATGCACATGCATAATTATTATTATTCACATCGTTCGGTCATGCAAGTGAAAGGCAGTTATGATGATATATGATGGACTGACTGAGATGAGAAAGGCGGGTATGAACTCGACCTCTTTTGTTTTTTGTAAATATGATTAGTTCATCATTCCTGATTCGGCCTATTATGAATAAACATGTTTGCAATGACAACTAGAGATCATAATTCTTGTGCCATGCTTGATTAGCTATGAGTTATAATGGTTTACGCATGCCAACATGCTATTGAAATGGTTATGATGTGGTATGATAGGGTGGTATCCTCCTCTGAATGATTTAAGTGACTTGACTTGGTACATGTTCACGCATGTAGTTGAAACAAAATCAACATAGCCTTCACGATGTTTATGTTCATGGTGGATTATATCCTACTCATGTTTGCATTCGGTGTTGATTAATTTTAATGCATGTTCATGACTGTTGTCGCTCTCTAGCTGGTCGCTTCTCAGTCTTTTGCTAGCCTTCACCTGTACTAAGCGGGAATACTGCTTGTGCATCCAATCCTTTAAACCCCAAAGTTATTCCATATGAGTCGACCATACCTACCTATATACTGTATCTACCTGCCATTCCAAGTAAATTTGTATGTGCCAAACTCTAAACCTTCAAATAAATATTCGGTTTTGTATGCTCAAATAGCTCATGTATCAACTAGGGTTGTCCGTATCTTCCATGTTAGGCGGGTTATTCTCAAGAGGAGTGGACTCCGCTCCTCACTCACGAGAAAATGGCTGGTCACCAGGATGCCCAATCCCATGCTTTATGCAAACTAAATCAAAATAATTGCAAACAAAACTCCCCCTGGGACTCTTGTTAGTTGGAGGCACTCGTTGTTTCGAGCAAGCCATGGATTGATGCTTGTTGGTGGAAGGGGGGTATAAACTTTACCATTTTGTTTGGGAACCGCCTATAATGTGTGTAGCATGGAAGATATCGCCATCTCTTGGTTGTTATGTTGACAATGAAAGTATACCGCTCAAAATATTATTCATCTCTATTTCAAAACCGAGCTCTGGCACCTCTACAAATCCCTGCTTCCCTCTGCGAAAGGCCTATCTATTTACTTTTATGTTGAGTCATCATCTTCTTATTAAAAAGCACCAGTTGGAGAGCATTGCTGTCATTTGCATTCATTATTGTTAGTTTACATTGGGTATGACTTGACTAGATCTCTTTTACCATGAATTACAATGTCTAGTCAGTCCTTGATCTTTAAAGGTGCTCTGCATTTATGTTTTGCGGTCTTGGAAAGGGCTAGCGAGATACCATCTTGTTATATCATATTATGATTGTTTTGAGAAAGTGTTGTCATCCTAGATTTATTATTATTGCTCGCTAGTTGACTATGCCATTGATATGAGTAAACTTGAGACCTAAGCGTTATTGTGAATGTGGTTAGTTATAATCTTTGCTGAAAACTTGAATGCTGGCTTTACATATTTACAACAACAACAGCAAACAGAGTTTGTAAAAGTTTTTCTTTATCACTTTCAGTTTGTCAACTGAATTGCTTGAGGACAAGCAAAGGTTTAAGCTTGGAGGAGTTGATATGTCTCCGTCGTATCTACTTTTCCAAACACTTTTGCCCTTGTTTTGGACTCTAACTTGCATGATTTGAATGGAACTAACCTAGACTGGCGCTGTTTTCAGCAGAATTACCATCGTGTTATTTATGTCTAGAAACAAAAGTTCTCAGAATGACCTGAAACTTCACGGAGCAACTTTTGGAAAATATAAAAAATACCTGCAAAAAATGAAGGCCAGGGAGCCCACCACCTGTCCACGAGGGTGGGGGGCGCGCCTGCCCCCCTAGGGCATGCCCCCCTACCTCGTGGGCCCCCTGGAGCTCCTCTGACCTCAACTCCAACTCTATATATTTGGTTTCAGGGAGAAAAAAATCAGAGAGAAGGATTCATCGCGTTTAACGATATGGAGCCGCCGCCAAGCCCTAAAACATCTCGGGAGGGCTGATCTGGAGTCCGTTCGAGGCTCTAGAGAGGGGAATCCGTCGCCATCGTCATCATTCCATCACCAATTTCATGATGCTCACCGTCGTGCGTGAGTAATTCCATCGTAGGCTTGCTGGACGGTGATGGGTTGGATGCGATCTATCATGTAATCGAGTTAGTTTTGTTAGGGTTTGATCCCTAGTATCCACTATATTCTGAGATTGATGTTGCTATGACTTTGCTATGCTTAATGCTTGTCACTAGGGCTCGAGTGCCATGATTTCAGATCTGAGCCTATTATGTTTTCATCAATATATGAGAGTTCTAGATCCTATCTTGCAAGTCTATAGTCACCTATTATGTGTTATGATCCGTTAACCCCGAAGTGACAATAATCAGGATACTTACCGGTGCTGACCGTAGTTTGAGGAGTTCATGTATTCATGATGTGTTAATGCTTTGTTCCGGTACTCTAATAAAAGTAGGCCTTAATATCCCTTAGTTTCCGTAAGGACCCCGCTGCCACGGGAGGGTAGGACAAAAGATGTCATGCAAGTTATTTTCCATAAGCACATATGACTATATTCGGAATACATGCCTACATTACATCAATGAACTGGAGCTAGTTCTGTGTCACCCTAGGTTATGACTGTTACATGATGAGCCACATCCGGCATAATTCTCCATCACTGATCCATTGCCTATGAGCTTTCTATATATTGTTCTCCGCTTATTTACTTTTCCGTTGCTATTGCTATCATCACTACAAAATACCAAAAACATTACTTTTGTTACTGTTACCTTTTGCTACCGTTATCACTACTATCATATTACTTTGCTAGTAAACACTTTGCTGCAGATATTAAGTTTCCAGGTGTGGTTGAATTGACAACTCAGTTGCTAGTACTTGAGAATATTCTTTGGCTCCCCTTGTGTTGAATCAATAAATTTGGGTTGAATACTCTACCCTCAAAAATTGTTGCGATCCCCTATACTTGTGGGTTATCAAGATGTCATCCTGGTCTCGGTAATGCAAGTCATGCTAGTTCGTCAGGTCCCGCCTTGCAAACGTCGACCCCTCTGTATGTGGGAGTTCAACCCGGAAGGACCGCGAACTATTCAGCACTTCCTCGGCATGACACTCAAGGAGATGTACAAATTGTTCTTCGGACCATAAATAAGGTGTCCGGACACCACCGAGGATGCGGGTCTAAGCTGCAATCGCCTAGATACCCAAGTAAGTAAGCCCGTGGCCGAACACGTTGTCTCTTTATTTATCATAACATTATTCTGAAAAGTCGCTCTTTGACCAGGATTGGGTAACAAAGGCGAAGATGATCAGGTGTTTGGCCCCCCTTCCCGAAGGTTCAGCAAATCCGGTACTAGCCAGAATGCTCGAGCCGGCGCCTTATCAGGCGCCCTCAGGGGAAGATAAAGGGGAGAATAAAGAGGCTGAAAGCGGGCCTCGCTCATTATTCATCCAAACCGGAGGAATTAGCGCCTCCACGAAGGAGGATAACCAGGGAGAAGAATATGAAATTCCCACTCCCCAAGGAAGGAAGAGGACCACCTCTGAAGACCTGGAAACAAAGGTTTCCAAACGGGGGAAGAAATCTTCGCCAGAGGGTCCTGCCTCGGAGGGTACTCTTGCCGCATAGTGTCCGCAAGGGGATCAGCCCTCTACCGAGCTGTAAGTAAACAAAAAGTACTTAATAGTAAAAATATCCTACATTACTTCTGAAGATAATAACCGAAGCATATATCTTGCAGTTCAGATCGTAGCCCTTCTCGACAGAGTTCGTCTTCGGGGATCTTCTTCCGGAGATGATGGAGAGCGAAACACCTCCCCCTGCCACCCCGCCTCATGAGGCGGGTGACCCTGAAGTGTCGTCGCGGAGGGTTTCTCCTGATTCGCCAAGGCCAGAGGTAATCCTTTGGCCACCTGAAGTCCTCAATATTCAGCTCCTAAAGAGAGCAATAGAAAGAGTCCGGAACCGTACAGTGTGCGGTCGGACGCACTGAAGGATCTTCTGGAGCAAGCGGCCATCTCAGAAGCGCATCATATGCTAATGGGTACGGTGATTGAAAGGATTTCATCCGCCGAAAGCGGGTTGCATGAAGCTTTTATGAGTCTGCTGAAAGGCTTTGAGGTACGTGAAATAGTGTATGTTTTTGGCAGTACCGCACACGTTAGGTGTGCCCTATGCAGATAGTAGCCCCTGAGACTCTGGTTTCCATCGAGAACGGCGGCAAACAGAGGATCATAGTCCCAGGTAATAATCAGACCGCCTTCATGTGCAGGTGGCTGAAGGTCCGGTGGCTAGCCGGACTGGTGAGTTTGCCGAGCTGAAGCGGCAACTTGATGCGGCAGATGCCGACATCGTGCTTGTCAACAAGCGGCTCGATGAGGCACAGGGTATGTGATTTCTCCGGTGATCAACACATAGTAAGAGGAGCATGATGCCAGTATCTTTAATATGTTGTGACTGCAGATGGAGCTGCCACCATGGAGACCCTTCGGGCGGAACTTGCCCGAGCCAAAGAACAAGCCAGAAATAGCGATGCGGCCGCTCTAAAGGCGGTCGAAGAGCTGAGGGCCGAACAGGCCGCGCATTGCCAGAGCAAGGAAAGAATGGCCAAGATGGCCGTTGAGTTGAAAGATGACTCTGGCCGTTACCAGCTTCTTGAAAAAGAAAGCCGAGCGAAGGCGACGGACCTGGAGAAGGCCATTGTAGCAGCCAAAGAAGCCCGCTCCAAAATCAGAGCGGCGAAGGAGGAGCTGCGTCAAGCTGGAGATATCGCGGCTAGGAAGCCTTCTTTGTTGTGGACTAAGTTCGGAGATCCGAAGTATGCCCCTCTTGATCAACTATGGAGTTCTGCAGACGCATACATGGATTTGGCAGCAAGTGCTGCTGATGCGGCCGAGTATTTCAAGGATCAAAAAGATCATGAAGTGGAAAAGCTGTTTTGGTCACAGTTCCATGCTCCAGTGCGTCCGCTGCTGTTGAATAAGCGAATGGCCGAGTGGGCCGAGCTCCATAGGTTGTCCGGACTTGCCATGAGGTCTGTTGTAGATCATCTGTGGCCGGAAGGGCCAAGGCCGAATAGTTACTTTAGTTTAGCGCAACAATTCCTTGGTGTTGTGCCGCACATCGACGCTATGAAGAGGTCGGCGTACATAGAGGGTGCGCGGATGGCACTTGCCCATGTCAAGACATACTGGGTAGAGATGGAGGCCACCACTATTGCAACACAGGGTTCGGCCGTGGGCCGAGTAGCTGTCGAGCACTACTTTGAAGAAGTCCTTGAAGGCGCTCGTTCGATAGAGGCGCAGTGCTCGAAGAATATTATGTTCTAGTGACATGTATTCCCATTGTAGAAACAATGTTTTATTGATTTATAAAGGTTGTGTTTATACTTTTGCCTGAAAGTATTATGATGCCTCCTGCGCAGCCGTTTATGTATATATGAATATAACCTGAAAGTTTGCAGTCATCGGCTTCAGCCCCCACGCATATAATGCGGGCGTGTTCGCAAAAAACGCGTATTCACACTAGATCCAACGTCTTGGTCCATAAAGGAGGTGGTAGCGCAGCGAACCAGGCAATCGGACTATATTGCTTTAACACTTTCACTTGGCCATAGGAGTTTGACGGTGGGACTACTATATAGCCCCTGGTACTTCTGCGCTCGTCCGAATACGGGGTGCGTACGTACATGACCGGGAAACGGCCCTTTGTTAATGTGGAGGAATCCCGAAGATTCCGCTAAGTCATCGAGTGGTTGACCAGTTTTGTGCTTTATCATGACAGTCAGTTTTCGGCTTTCTCTACTGAGGTGCTCATCCGGGTGAACCAGGGCACAATCGTAGTAGTTCTCCTGGTGCCGCCTTAGCCGATAGAGCGGAACGTAAGGTAGCAAAACATGGGAGCCGGGCAAACCCAACATTTGACCAAAGACATGATTCGGAGCTGATGCATATAAGGCCAAACTCGCGACGCCGAACACTCCCTAAGGTATTCGGTCTTCATAACATATGTCGGGCTGAACAATGCCCTTAATAATAAACCCCGAGTGTCCAGGTACGTGCAATATCCTTACGTGGCCACATGCCAATAACGTCAGCATCCTTCTCGGTTGTATTGAGCATCCGGAGGATGTGAATCAACAAGAGACAGTAAAAAAGGTTTACGCAGGGTCTTAATCTAAAAAGAAACCTTTGAGCGGGTCCCTGCTGCACGTCTGCGTCTGTGTCTCCGTTGAGCCGTGTCCTGGACGGGTGTAGCACGATTGTCATCTATAAAAGAGAAGAACTTAGGTGAAAGTTGCCGTGCCAGAAAATTGGTTATTATCAATAAGCCATTAAAATTTAAGATAAGTCAAGTTGAGCCGAACTAGCCCTGATTACACGCGGGAAGCCCTTGGTACCATCTATGAGGGTTTAACCATCAAACCAATCTCATGTATATGTAGTGATGCGCCGGACTCGTCTAACCGTGTCCGTGGTCTTGACGACCTGTCATTTGTTATGGTTGGTGAGGCCGTCTAGTGCTCGGCTGTTAAAGCCGCCGGACGTTCTTCCGCGCATAGAGAACGCTTAATATTTCCACTAACTGTGATGGTGCCACGTGGACCGGCCATCTTAAGCTTGAGAGAAGCGTAATGCGGTACTGCATTAAAATGAGCGAAAGCCGCTCTTCCGAGTAGTGCTTGATAGCCACTTCGGAATGGAGCGATGTAGAAAGTTAACTTTTCGCTTCGAAAGTTTTCGGAAGAACTGAATACAACCTCTAATAATAGAGAGCCCGTGCAGCGGGCCTCTTGGCCTGGTATTACTCCCTTGAAGGTAGTATTGTTGCGGCTGATTTTTGTCGGGTCTATCCCCATTTTGCGGACTGTGTCCGGATATATCCGATTTGGACCACTGCCGCCGTCCATAAGGACTCGTGTGAGATGGTATCCGTTTATTATTGGGTCTAACATCAAGGCAGCTAATCCTTCATGTCGGATGCTTGTCGGGTGATCCCTGCGATCAAAAGTGGCCGGGCAGGCCAACCAGGGGTTGAACTTAGGGGTGACGGGCTCTATGGCCCGTATGTCTCAGTGTGCATGTTTGCTTCTCCTCTTCGTCACATGGATCATGTTTACTATTTTAACCTCTGGTGGGAATTTTTTCTGTCCTCCAGTGCTTTGTTGGCGAGGTTCGTCCTCGTCTTCGCTTGGTGTCTCCCCCCCCTTGTGTTTGGCGTTTAGCTTACCGGCCTGCTTGAAGACCCAGCATTCTCTGTGGGTGTAATTTGCAGGTTTATCGGAGGTGCCATGAATCTGACATAGTTTGTCGAGAATCTTGTTTAGGCTAGACGATCCATCTCTGCTGCCTTTGAAAGACTTTTTCCGCTGACCTGGTCGAGAGCCCCTGAATCCGGCGTTTACCACCGTATTATCTGGGCTGTCTTCTTTATTGCGACGCTTGCTTTTACTGCGTCGTGGTTTTCCATTGCCATCCCTGACTTCGGATGTGCTTGGGTCACTGGTGCTACTGCGGGCTAACCAGCTATCTTCGCCCGCGCAAAAGCGGGTCATGAGGCTTGTCAGGGCTGCCATTGTTCTCGGTTTTTCTTGACCGAGGTGTCTGGCGAGCCATTCGTCTCAGACGCTGTGTTTGAAAGTTGCTAAGGCTTCGGCGTCCGGACAGTCGACGATTTGGTTCTTCTTAGTGAGAAACCTGTTCCAAAGCTTTCGGGCTGACTCTCCGGGCTGTTGAATTATATGACTTAAATCATCTGCATCCGGAGGTCGGACATAGGTCCCTTGAAAATTAGCCCGAAAAGCGTCCTCAAGCTCCTCCCAACTTCCAATTGAGTTTTCTGGGAGGCTTTTCAGCCAGTGCCGAGCTGGTCCTTTAAGCTTGAGGGGATAGTACTTGATGGCGTGGAGATCGTCTCCGCGAGCCATATGGGTACGGAGGATAAAGTCCTCAATCCAGACCCCCAGGGTCTGTGGTCCCGTCGTGCGCCTCTATGTTCACCGGTTTGAATCCTTCTGGGAATTCTTGGTCCAGCACCTCGTCGGTGAAACATAGGGGGTGTGCGGCACCCCTGTATTTGGATGTATCATGGCGTTCGAACGGTTGTAGTATTCGGTTTTAATTTTGTGTCGGAGCGCGCTTCCTAGATCCATAGATGGATCTGGTCATACTGGATTTTTGGCGCAAGTCCTCACGTAGATCGTTTGTTGACTTATGTGCGACCTTGTTAGCCGCTCTATCGCGGTCACAAGGTGGTTGATCCAGCCGGTTGGCCGTTTTTATTTTTCGGCTGTATGGGCTCTAAGGCCTCATCGTCGAATTCGGGTAATAGCTTGCGATTTGGATAGCTCTTTGTGTGGTAACCTCCACCATACTTTTCTTCGTTGTCGAGCACTTTGTTCCACCTGCTGTTGAGCATATTTTGTTTGGCCTTAAGCCTTTGCTTCTGCTTCTTCAGACTCCTCGCTGTGGCAATAAGCCTTCTGCAGAGGTTCTCTTGCTCCAAGTGCGTTTCCAGGATGATGTGTGCATCTTCGTCCGGACAGTTTTCCTCCCCAGAGGGGGTTTGATGAAGTTTATCCTCGGCATCGCCATGTTCGAACGTCGGATCTGTACTATGTTCGCCGTTTGCAACTTCATCGTGCTCTGCCGCCGGGGCAATGTGGTCGTCGTTTCCTCTGGAGTCGACTGGAGTGTTATTTTCTCTTGCGTTGTTATCGCTGTTTTTGCCGAGGCGGGATCTGGAGCGGCGCCTACGCTGACGCTTTGTTTGCTTCTTGGAGGGTTCATCCTCCGCTGTCTCCTCTCGTTCCTCGTCATCGTTTTCTTTGGGTGTATCCACCATGTATATATCATGTGATGAAGTGGTTGTCCAGTGCCCTGTGGGCACTAGTTCCTGTCCTCTCCTGCATCGTCGTCCATGCCGTCGATGTTTGCGGAGTCGAAATCAAGCATGTCGGTTAAATCGTCGACAGAGGCTACTAAGTGGGTGGTGGGTGGGCAGCGAATTTCTTCGTCGTCCGCATCCCATTCTAGCCAGACATAGTTCGGCCAAGGATCTCCTGACAAGTAGAGAGACCTTAATGAATTTAGCACGTCACCGAAAGGTGAGTGCTGAAAGATATCCGCGGGAGGTGAACTCCATGATCGGCGCCCAATCTGATTTGATAGGCACGGACGCAAGCGACTCGGAGCCCGTGGCCGGAGATGAATCCAATGGTTCAGCAACACGGCTCTCGTAAGGGGTGGAGTCAGTATCCGGCTCCATCGCCACTGAGAGTGCGGCCCCCATGGCGGGGTCTATCCCTCAGTCCTCGGATGGCGCAATTTGCTCCGGATTGAAGGCCGGAGTAGTTGTAGGTGTGATCTCCCGAACATTATCCGACGGTAGAGCTAAATCATGCTCATCATGATCGTGCGGCGCACCTGACATGGGCTCAAATCCGTCGAAGATCAAGTCTCCGCGGATGTCGGCAGTGTAGTTTAAGTTTCCAAACCTGACCTGATGTCCAGGGGCGTAGCTCTCGATCTGCTCCAGATGGCCAAGCGAATTGGCCCGCAGTGCGAAGCCGCCGAATATGAAGATCTGTCCGGGGAGGAAAACCTCACCCTGGACCGCATCGTTACCGATGATCGAAGGGGCCATCGAGCCTTATGGTGAAGGCACAGTGGAACTCTCAATGAAAGCACCAATGTCGGTGTCAAAACCGGCGGATCTCGGGTAGGGGGTCCCGAACTGTGCGTCTAAGGCGGATGGTAACAGGAGGCAGGGGACACGATGTTTACCCAGGTTCGGGCCCTCTCCATGGAGGTAATACCCTACGTCATGCTTGATTGATCTTGATGATATGAGTATTACAAGAGTTGATCTACCACGAGATCGTAGAGGCTAAACCCTAGAAGCTAGCCTATGTTATCATTATCTATTGTCCTATGTACTAAACCCTCCGGTTTATATAGACACTGGAGGGGGCTAGGGTTACACAGAGTTGGTCACAATGGAGGAGATCTACATATCCATATTGCCAAGCTTGCCTTCCACACCAAGCAAAGTCCCATCCGGACACGGGACGAAGTCTTTAATCTTGTATCTTCATAGTCCAACAGTCCAGCCAAAGGATTAGTCCGGCTGTCCGGAGACCCCCTAATCCAGGACACCTTCAAAGGGGCACCTCGCGAGGCCCGCGTGACGTGAGCCATGACGACCAAGGCCAAGTGGGTGCCAGCGGGGGCAGGGTGCCAGTTTCCTTTTTGGTGCTAAATGGGTAGGCTCAGGCGAGGAGTCCCGAAGCATCAGGCAAAGGTTTCCATATCGGTGCAACAAGACCAAGCCAGCAGGACGGCAGAACGGAGGTCACCGCGGAGCCTGCGGCGGCGTCACCACCGGAGCCTTTGGCAGTCGAAGACCACCTTTTGTCAGGATAACTTGTACTAGTTGTATCCCTTCGAAATTGGCCATTGTGGGATCCCTTCCCGCCTAAACATTTGGGAAGAGGACCAGGGCCTCTATAAATAGGACTAGCGACCACCGTAGTGAAGGATCGGCTCATCTAGGATCGGATCCACTCCACCAAGGCCATCTCACCAGCTCATCAAGCTCAAGAACACCTCTCCTCAGGAGGCTGTTCATCCACTGTACTAGTTCATCCTCAGCCCACGAGGCAATCCACAACACCACACTGGAGTAGGGTATTACACCCTAACGGTGGACCGAACCAGTATAAACTCTCGTGTCACTTGTTCCTTGGGTTCGGTGAGCTAGGCCTTGAGATCGTTGCGAGAGTGAGCTAGGGAGAGAGAGATCTTCAAGCGCACCCCAGTGTTCGAACCTCAAGGGTTTTCCGCAACTTGAAATCCGACATTTGGCGCACCAGGTAGGGGTGCGCTGAAGCCTTTCTTCCATTGTTCACGCTCCATTGCTCCACGGCATCCATGTCCGACGCTCGCGGAGCTCGTGCTGAGCGCCGGGCCGCCCTCGCCGCCCGCATCGCTCAGACGGCGCCCATTGGTGGACCTCCCCGCCATTCTCCATCTCACGCTGCCAATGCCGCCACCGGCCCGGCAGCAAACGAGCAACAAGCTTCATTGTTGCACCCCACCGTGCAGCGGGACGGATGTACCGCCACCCCGTCGCTGACTCTGTCCGGCTCGTCGTCCCACACTCGTCGCATGCCCACGGACGCGCAGGCCGCGCTGCTCATGGCACGCGAACTCTTGCGTTACCGCTCGGTCGACGACCTTTATGACGACTGGCTGGACCGCATCGCCGAACTCGTCAGTGCTGCCGGGGGCTCTCCTGCATCATCCCTCTCGCTGCCTCGCCCACCTCCAGCTGTGGGCAACGTGGCTCACGGAGCACCTCTGCCGCCTCCGCATCAAGATGGCGCCCTCACACCAAGACACGCGGCTCACGGAGCGCCTCCGCGTCAAGACGGCGCCCTCGCACCATGACACGCGGTCCCGCGACGTGGCCTGCCACGCCGGGCGCCCGTGCACAAACAAGGAAGCTGCCAAGAAGTCCCGAGGCCACAAGAAAATGCTCATGTGCTCCTAGCACCATTGCGTCTAGACCACACGCCGCCTGCGGCCGTGGTGCATGGATATCAGGATCAGGCTCCGCCACCGCGACGGGCTCCGGTGACCACAACAGGCTGACATTCCTTTACTCCTGAGCTGCGCACCATCGTCTGGCCAGGCAAGTTCAAGCCAGACCTGCCTCCGCGCTATGACGGCACCCCCGACCCCGCAGAGTTCTTGTAGCTCTACGAGCTAAGCATCGAGGCAGCCAACGGAGATGAGAAGGTCATGACGAACTGGTTTCCCATGGCCCTCAAGGACTTGCCCGTGGGATCGATCTCCTCTTGGGGCGATATGCGCGAGCATTTCATGGCACTTGCGACCCCCGCCGGCCGCGGGCGACCTGCGGCGCATCAAGCAGCAACCAGGGGAAACCCTGCAGAAGTACATCCAGCGCTTCAACAGCGTCTGCCTCAAGATCCCCAAGGTGACGGATGAGGTCATCATCTCCGAGTTCTCCGATGGCGTCTGCGACGTCAAGATGAAGGAGGAGCTTGCTATCCACGAGGAGCTATGCTCGGCCCTGGAGATGTTCAATATGGCAACCAAGTGCGCAAGGGTTGAGGAAGGGCGCCTTTCCCTTCTCGAGCTCCCAGTTGCTGACCAGGAGGACAAGAAGGCAAAGATCAAGGACGTGAAGCACAAGGGGGCTGCCGTGCCCGCGGCGGAGCCAGAGATGAAGTGCGGCCGCGACCACCCCGAATCATCCAGGGCCAACCGCCCATTCTACGCCTTCCACAATGTTCACAGCCACAACACCAGCGACTGTCAGGAGCTCAGGGCCATCCGAGCGCAACGACCGAGGCTACGGCCGAGGAGGTGGACAAAGTGGAGGACGTTGGGACGATCGCGGCCCCCACTAGGAGTGGCGTGATCAGCATCGTGAGGACCACTGGTAGGACCAGCCTCGCGAGGGCCCCTGGAGGGAGCAGCCTCGTGAGGACCACCCTTAGGGCAACGCTGGCCTCCCTCCGCTGCCGCCACCACCAAGGAGAAACGACGACCATCATCAGGACGAGGGGGCTGGGGGCTTTCAGGAGCCACGCGCCATCACCTGCACCTTGGGTGGTGCTCAAGCCCCAGCCTCTCGGCGTGTCTTCAAGCAGTTTGCTCGCGAGATGAACGCGGCCCTTCCCAGGCTCGAGGCCACGCGCACGCTCAGATGGTCCAAATGCGCCATCACCTTTAGCTCGGCAGACCAGCTCAAGTGCGCGGTGACTGCCGGCGCCCTCCTGATGCTCTTCTCACCTGTCATCTGCAATGTTCAAGTCACCAAGACCCTCATCGACAGCGGCGCAGGGCTCAATGTCCTGTCCGTCGAGACATTCGACAGCCTTCAGGTGCCATACGATCAGCTATAGCCTACCAAGCCCTTCTCAGGAGTGACCTACGGCTCCACCACCCCAATAGGGCAGGTCCGCCTCCCTGTCACCTTCGGCTAGCGTGACAACTACCGCACCGAGCTCATCGACTTTGACGTCGCCCACATCCGCCTGCCGTACAACGCCATCCTTGGGTATCCAGCCTTGGCTAAGTTTATGGCAGTGACCCACCATGGCTATAGCGTCCTCAAGATGCCATGGAGTGGCGGCGTCATCTCGGTCACCTACGAGGAGAGAGATGCGGTGTGCTCCCTCGAGCGCGCTTACCAAGCTACAGCGGCCGAAGACCCCGACAATGAAGGCACCCTGTACCCTCCTGAGGCCAACCCCAAGAAGAAGATGCAGCTACTCCGACAAGGGCATCAGGAGGGCAGCGTCTCTAGCGGCACCACCTCAGGACCTGCGCCCGCAGATGGGGCGCCTCCTTCCCTCACATAGGAAGGCGCGCCCGGCGCCCTCCTCGAGCTGGGCTTGGGGGCTCTCTTCTAGAGGGCCCCAGACCTAGCCATCATCACGAGGGAGGCGCTCAGGCACCATGTGGAGGCAGGAGAGGCAAGGACCATACGTGGCGACTGTCGCCCACCACCATGCGCAGCTCCACACCCTGGCGAGGGCGACAGGCTGCGTGTCTGTGTCGACATTCCAGGGCTCAACAGGGCCGCATCTCAGGGGAATTTCTGGCCTTCGCGCGTTGGGCGGTGCGAGGGTCCCCCTCACAGCTACGTTTGCATGCCTCTCGACCTGCCGAACGTGGTTGGCACCTTCCAGCGCCACCCGTGGAGCATTCTGGCGGCTCCGGAGGCCAGGCATCACGCTGTCCTGGCAGAGATCGTGATAGTTCTTCAGGAGCCACCTGGGCCTGCGGAGCCTCCCGAGGCTCAGGACCCTGGCGGCTCGTGAGGAGAAGCTTCTCCTGTGCGCATCTTCAGCTGCCCCGACACCACTCCAGCACGGTATCAGGTGATTCTTTCTAGTTCATTCAGTGAGGGGCGCCCTTCGGGCAGCATTATCCCCAAGTCGCATGGGCATGTCCCTGCGGCGTGTATCCTTTTGCATCTTTAGCTTACTCTGTTGGGAGCGCCTCATGGGCTGCATCATCCCCAGGCCGCTCGGGTCCGTCCCAGTGGCATGTATCGTTCTTGCATCTATCTGAACCAGCTTACCCTCTTGCATGAATTTCCTTATGATTATCACCTGCCTGTCTAGTACTTCGATACCATGAATGTTGCAAGCCCACCCACGACCACCCCATGATTAAGGACTGGCACGGCGTCTGTGCTCGGGTCCATCCCTGCAGCGTCGCCAAACCCAAGAGGCTGAGCTCTGGCTCGCGGGCCCACTCCCGTGTACGTCACCTCCCATGGCCCTTGGTGCCTTGTTCTCACATGGGCTAATCATAGACGGACAAGCCAGGGCGCGCGACCCGGTGCCCCGCCACCACGGGAGCCGCGTGCTGGCCGTCTTTCTTTAGGATTTTCGCATGAGAAGACTAGGCACGGCGTCTATGCTCGGGTCCGTCCTTGCAGCGTCGATAAACCCAACGACTGAGCTCTGTCTAGCGGGCCGGCCCCGTTCACGCCACCTCCTGGGGTCATTGGTGTTTGGCCTTCTCATGTGATCGCCTCAGGAGATTCATCCGACATAGGTTGCCTAACCATCTCGTAGGGCCACCGCAGCCATCAAGAATCAAGATCAGGCGCAACCCGCCTTGAGGAAGGGCCTCGTGAGTCCCGCTCTGGCTCACGAGTGCCCAGATACACCTCGTCTAGCCCTGTCGTGCAAGCCATGTGTCAGGGCGGGGCTGTACACGCCTGGGGGCTCCACTCAGAGGGAGCCCTCACCCACGCACCAGTGGAAGCACCATGCTCTGTGCTGGCAGTCGACATGGTCGAGGAGCGGCTATGCTTGTGCAAGTGCGGAAGCGCTATGCTCCGCGCTAGTGATAAACAACTGAGGGCGTCCCCGTGGCCGCATCAACCTCAGGGAGCCACCCAGCTCAGTGTCCAACCTCACCGCAATGCTTTCCCCTCGGGAGAGTCGCGCGAGGGGGCTGGCCAACGGGGCTACGCTCAGGTCACGCCTAGCATACGCCGCCCTACTAGGTCCCTTAGACCTGGTCATCGTGCGCCCCTCCCGAGCGGGACCTCGGTGAGGACATGTATGAAGGTATGTTTGCACGTCAAGGGGGGACTCCTGAGCATCGTGACTCAGGAGCCTAACTGGCCATGTAGCCCCTCACCCCTTGGTCCCGTCCTAGTGATCCGAACAGTCGAACGGCGGCTGAGGTATGCCGGGGTCGGGCTCTGATGACATAGAACACTAAGGCCTACTTTGGATCTCCTCTTCGCGGGCTGTTTGCGCGTCAAGGGGGACTCCTGAGCATCGCGACTCAGGAGCCTAATTGGCCACGTAGCCCCTCACCCCTTGGTCCCGTCCTGGTGATCCGGACGGTCCAACGGTGGCTGAGGTATGCGCGTGGTCGGGTCCTCGAAGTCGCGGAATCTTAACAAGATAGTGCTAAACATGTTGTTCCTTAAACACCAAACAAGAGTTTTAACGCCTCCATGAGGCACGTCGCATGTTGTAGGAAAGTTTGCATTGGAGTAAAAGTAGGAAGGAGCACCATCGTCTACCAGTGAGCCTCCTCTTCAGCCTTGGACACCATCGTCCGGAAGCGCCCGCTCGTCGGCAGCGTCGCCGTCACCCATGCCGTCGGCCTTGGTCGAGGGATCGGCGCACCATCAGCTGGAGGCGCGGAGTCGGTGGCAAGGAACTTCTTCAGCAAGGCCTCCACCTGGCCCTTCACGGCCTTTGCAGCGGCTTTGCGGCGCCCCTCATCCACAGGCTCGAGCGGGACACCAAGGTCGGCGTTGGGGTCGCGAAGGTGAAGGTGGCTGAGGATGCGCGTTAGCGCCGATGAGGAAAGCGCACGCGCTTCCCCATCCACCATGGGGCTGATTCCGTCAACGACATCCTCGAGCGCCGTGAGGAGCTGAGGAAGTAGTTGGGCGGGGCCGTCGTCATCAGTCACCAAAGACTTCTCCAAACCCTTCTCGTAGAGCCCCTGCAGAGCCTTGCGGGACCTCTCCTCAAGAGACTTGAAGGCCTTGCGATCCTCGGCAAGCACCTTCGCCTTAATTTCCAGATGGGCCCTCTTTGCTTCCACCTCCTCCTCTAGATTTTTCAGGCGGTCGCGCTCCGCGGCCTTCGCCTGCACCTGCTACTCCAGCTCAGCGTCACGACCGGCGACCGCGTCCTCTCAGGCCTTCATCTTCTCCTCCTCCACTTTGCAATGCGAGCCTCGGCCACGCGCTCATTGCGCATGGTCTCCAGCTCGGCCTCCATCACCCGACAACGCTCCTTGGCGGCTTCGGCATCCTTCAACGCCGCCTCGCGGACGACCCGCTTGCCCTCCTCGGAAGTCGCCATGGCCTGACCCTAGGCCGCCCTCATGGACGCGTCGGACCGTAGCCACCCCGAGATCAACTCCAGGCGTCCTGATGCCAAACGACGGTCGGCGCCTCGAAGGTCACCCCGAAGTTGGGTCATCACGACAAGAGCCTCCTCTAGAGCATCTGGTGAAGCAGTTGGATCGCGGACCGACTCTATGACGGGAGGAGGAGGAGGCAGAATCACCGCCTACGAGTCAGCGGCAGCAGAAGAAGGGGCCGGGGGCTCCTGAGCCTTTGGGACCTCGGCCGACGAGTTGGGGGCGGACGCCTCCGGAGCTGGCTGGGCCGGTGAGGCCGTTTTCTCCTAAGGATGATCCTCTGCGCCTCGCGAGGACAACCGGGCCAAAGAGGCACGGACACCGTCGTTGCTTCTCCGCACCAGAGGGGGTGCGGTCGCTCCCTCTCTCTTCTTCTTCACCGCCAGCGTCGGCCTGATGGCGCAAAAGAAGAGCATCAAGAAGCAGCGGCAGAAGTAGGAGCGAAATCAAGGTAAGGTACTTACTGGTCCACGGTGGCGTAATCCCTCGGCCTATTCAAAAGCACGGATCCCGGAGGCCTCGCAGCCCGGGGCACCGGCCCGCGAGTCCCAGGAGCGGACGAGGTCACGACAGCCGGCCCTGCAGCAGGACCAGTCGACGCCAGAACAGGGGCGCCACCTCTAGAGACCAGCGCTGGCCTGCTCTTTGTCGGGACCCCGTCCGACAGTTTCTTTGGGGGTGGGGTGCCCCTGGACCTCGTCGTGACTCCGGCAAGGGCCTGGGACTCCCTCACCAAATGGTCGCCGGCCTCATCATCGTGAGGGAGGGCTCAGAGGAGATCCACCGCAAGAGGAGAAGTCTCCCATTCCCCCTCCAGGGTCGCCTTCGAGTCAGGCCTCTCCTCCTCGTCAGAATCACCAGAAGACACCAGTACTGGGGTCACCTCCTCCGTGGCCTCAGAAGGCACTGGCGGCACGAGCCCACGCCCATCGAAGATAGGCATGGTGGCAGCTGCCTTCGCCCCATCTGGGCGGCGGTAGAGAGGAAGATGGGAGTCTGGCGGGTACCCCAAATCGTCCCCGACCAGGAGACGAATGGCCGCACCTAGCTCCTCCTTGGACAGCGCATCCGGGCGCAGACGGAGGTCGTCCCCCTCATCCCCGTGCTTCCACAGGGGGCGTAAGCGCGCCTGGAGCGGGGCCACGCGCTGTGCCAGGAACTCCTTCACGAGCATGGCCCCCATCAGCTTCTCTGCCCTCGGGTCATCAGGCTTCAGGTCAGCGGTCATCTTCTCCAGCACCAGCTTCGCCCGAGGGTCAGTAAGCTTTGCGCGAAGCCAACTATCGTGAGGCGAGGGCATCTCTGTCGGCAGCACCAACCTTAGGTGGACACACTTGGCATCCATCATGACCCACTTGCTCCTGAAGCCCTTGGCATTCTTCCCGGCCTTTGAGATCGTGTTGGTCCCGTTGGCCGCAATGAAGTTGGCGCACCCTGAGCAATGGCCCTCCTTGAGCCGGAGGTAGAAGAAGTGGCGAAGCAACGCCACGGATGGCATCACCCGCACAAATGCCTCGCAATAGAAGGCAAAGATCGACAGGAGGAGGACGGAGTTGGGATGGAGATGAAGGGCATGCAGCTTGTAGTGGCTGAGGACGACATAAAAGAAGTTGGAGAAAGGAGGGACCAGCCCCGCGACGACGCTGTTCATAAAGAAGGGATAGAAGGTACTGCCTGAGGGCTCCGCCTCGTCGGAGCCAGCCCAAAGCATGGTCTTTCCCCCCTTGTTGGTGGTGTCCGTCGTCATCAGGACCATGGCGGCGAGGTTCTTCTCCGAGATGCTAGGCACGCTCAAGGCCGACTCGTACCAGGAAGGCGAGTTTACGGCCTTCACCTTGTCAGACGCCATTGACTGCAGGCTCGGAGAGGGGTTCGCGTGGATCTGGAGTCTCTCGGGGTGACAAATAGAAATGGGATCTGGAGCAAGGAGAAGGAAGGTAATGAAAGACCTACGGCGCGCGCCAGCCTTTTGTCAGCCAAGGACAGTTGCTAAGGCAGCATGGGGAAGCGGAGGCGCCCACAACCTATCAATCGCCATGCGTCAACCGAGGCCGCAGGCGGTTGGGGCCCGCGGCGCTCCACACTTGCCCTTTGGCTTCACCTCGAAGCCAAGTCCGAGCGCGCCTTAGGCCCGGGGGCTATTGTCGGCGTCCTGGGAACGGGGGTACCCAGACTTGCCTGCGTGCGGCTCAGGGCGTGGCTCCACCAACGGCCTGGTACGGCCCATCTTCATCAGCAACCACTCAAGACCCTCACGAGGGGCCAAGCCTCGCGAGGCGGATGACACCAAGACCTCCTCTGGGGCGGCCTCGCTAGGCTGGCTCCCGAGGAGCGGAGATATCTATGCAAGGGGCACCTCACGAGGTGCGCGTGACATGAGCCATGACGACCAAGGCTAGGCGAGCGCCAGTGGGCGCAGGGTGCCAGTTTCCTCTTTGGTGCTAAAGGGGCAGGCGCGGGCGAGGAGTCCCGAGGCATCAGGCAAAGGTTTCCATATCAGTGCAACAAGACCAAGACCAGTAGGACGTCAGGATGGAGGTCACGGCGGAGCCTGTGGCGGCATCACCACCAGAGCCTTTGGCAGGCGTGCTACATCTTGAGCATGCGATGGTTTTCCCTTGAAGAGGAAAGGGTGATGCAGCAAAGTAGCGTAAGTATTTCCCTTAGTTTTTGAGAACCAAGGTATCAATCCAGTAGGAGACTACATGCAAATCGCCTAGTACCTGCACAAACAATCAAGAACCTTGCAACCAACGCGATAAAGGGGTTGTAAATCCCTTCACGGCCACTTGCAAAAGTGAGATATGATAAAGATAATAAGATAAATATTTTTTGGTATTTTTGTTATATAGATTGAAAAGTAAAGATTGCAAAATAAATAGTAAACTAGAATTATAGACCGGAAACTTATATGAAGTAAAGTAGACCCGGGGCCATAGGTTTCACTAGTGGCTTCTCTCAAGATAGCATATATTACGGTGGGTGAACAAATTACTGCCGAGCAATTGATAGAAACCGCATAGTTATGCGAATATCTAGGCATGATCATGAACATAGGCATCACGTCTGTGTCAAGTAGACCAAAACGATTCTGCATCTACTACTATTACTCCACACATCGACCGCTATCCAGCATGCATCTAGAGTACTAAGTTCATAAGAATAGAGTAATGCATTAGGCAAGATGACATGATGTAGAGGGATAAACTCAAGCAATATGATATAAACCCCATGTTTTTATCCTCGATGGCAACAATACAATATGTGTCGGTTCCATTTATGTCACTGGGATCGAGCACCGCAAGATTGAACCCAAAGCTAAGCACTTCTCCCATTGCAAGAAAGATCAATCTAGTAGGCCAAATTAAACCGATAATTCGAAGAGACTTGCAAAGATATCAAATCATGCATATAAGAATACAGAGAAGAATCAAATATTGTTCATAGATAATCTTGATCAGAAACCCACAATTCACCAGATCTCGGCAAACACACCACAAAAAGTATTACATTGAATAGATCTCCAAGAACATCGAGGAGAACTTTGTATTGAGAACCAAAGAGAGAGAAGAAGCCATCTAGCTAATAACTATGGACCCAAAGGTCTGTGGTAAACTACTCACACATCATCGGAGAGGCTATGGTGTTGATGTAGAAGCCCTCCATGATCGAATCCCCCTCCGACAGATCGCCGAAAAATGCCCCAAGATGGGATCTCACGGGTACAGAAGGTTGCGGCGGTGGAAAAGTGGTTTTGTGGCTCTCCTAGATGTTTTCAGGGTATAAGAGTATATATAGGCGAAAGAAGTAGGTCGATGGAGCTACGAGGGGCCCATGAGGGTGGGGGGCACGCCTACCCCCTAGGCACGGCCTCCTGCCTCGTGGCCGCCTCATTGCGTCTCTGACTTCCACTCTAAGTCTCCTAGATTGCGTTTGTTCCAAGAAAGATCCTCGCAAATGTTTCGTTCCGTTTCGATTCCATTTGATATTCCTTTTCTGAGGAACACTGAAATAGGCAAAAAAATAGCAATTTGCACTAGGCCTTCGGTTAATAGGTTAGTCCCAAAAATAATATAAAAGAGTATATTAAAGCCCATTAAACATCCAAAATAGATAATATAATAGCATGGAACAATCAAAAATTATAGATAAGTTGGAGACGTATCAGCATCCCCTAGCTTAATTCTTGCTCGTCCTCGAGTAGGTAAATGATAAAAACAGAATTTTTGATGTGGAATGCTACCTAACATAATTTTAAATGTAATTCTCTTTATTGCAGCATGAATGTTTAGATCCAAAAGATTCTAGACAAAAGTTTAATATTGACATAAAATAATAATACTTCAAGCATGCTAACCAAGCAATTATGTCTTATCAAAGTAACAGAGCCAAAGAAAGCGTATCCCTACAAAATCATATAGTTTGGCCATGCTTCATTTTCGTCACACAAAATGCTCCCATCATGCACAACCCTGATGACAAGCCATGCAATTGTTTCATACTTAGCCTTTTCAAACTCTTTCAACTTTCACGCAATATATGAGCGCGAGCCATGGACATAGCACTATGGGTGGAATAGAATATGTTGATGGAGGTTGTGTGAGAAGACAGAAAAAGGAGAAAGTCTCACATTGACGCGGCTAGTCAACGGGCTATGGAGATGCCCATAAATTGATGTCAATGCAAGGAGTAGGGATTGCCATGCAACGGATGCACTAGAGCTATAAATATATGAAAGCTCAACAAAAGAAACTAAGTGGTTGTGCATCCAACTTGCTTGCTCACGAAGACCTAGGGTATTTTGACTAAGCCCATCGTTGGAATATACAAGCCAAGTTCTATAATGAAAATTTTCCACTAGTATATGAAAGTGACAAAATAAGAGACTCTCTATCATGAAGATCATGGTGCTACTTTGAAGCACAAGTGTGGAAAAAGGATAGTAACATTGCCCCTTCTCTCTTTTTCTCTCATTTTTTTATTTGGTCCTTTTTTCTCTTTTTTATGGCCTCTTTTTTTGGGCTTCTTTGGCCTCTTTTATGTTATTATTATTTTCGTCTGGAATCTCATCCCGACTTGTGGGGAAATCATAGTCTCCATCATCCTTTCCTCACATGGGACAATGCTCTAATAATGAAAATCATCACACTTTTATTTACTTACAACTCAAGAATTACAACTCGATACTTAGAACAAAATATGACTCTATGTGAATGCCTCCGGCGGTGTACTAAGATGTGCAATGAATCAAGAGTGACATGTATGAAAGAATTATGAAGGTGGCTTTGCCACAAATACGATGTCAACTTCATGATCATGCAAAGCAATATGACAATGATGGAGCGTGTCATAATAAACGGAACGGTGGAAAGTTGCATGGCAATATATCTCGAAATGGCTATGGAAATGCCATAATAGGTATGTATGGTGGCTGTTTTGAGGAAGATATAAGGAGGCTTATGTGTGATAGAGTGTATCATATCACGAGGCTTGGATGCACCGGCGAAGTTTTCACCAACTCCTGAGGTGAGAAAGGGCAATGCACGGTACCGAAGAGGCTAGCAATGATGGAAGGGTGAGAGTGCGTATAATCCATGGAATCAACATTAGTCATAAAGAACTCACATACTTATTGCAAAAATTTACAAGTCATCAAAACCAAGAACTACGCGCATGCTCCTAGGGGGATAGATTGGTAGGAAAAGACCATCGCTCGTCCCCAACTGCCACTCATAAGGAAAGCAATCAAAGAACACCTCATGCTTCAAATTTGTCACACAACGTTTATCATACGTGCATGCTACGGGACTTGCAAACTTCAACACAAGTATTTCTCAATTCCACAATTACTCAACTAGCACGACTCTAATATTACCATCTTTGTATCTCAAAACAACTATCAAGTATCAAACTTCTCATAGTATTTAATGCACTCTATATGAAAGTTTTTATTATACCCATCCTGGATGCCTATCATATTAAGACTAAATTTATAGCCAAAGCAAATTACCATGTTGTTCTAAAAGACTCTCAAAATAATATAAGTGAATCATGAGAGATTAATAATTTCTATAAAATGAAACCACCACTATGCTTTAAAAAGGTATAAGTGAAGCACCAGAGCAAAATTATCTAGCTCGGAAGATATAAGTGAAGCACATAGAGTATTCTTATAAATCCCGATTCATGTGTGTCTCTCCAAAAGGTGTGTACAACAAGGATGATTGTAGTAAACTAAAAGGCAAAGAATCAAATCATACAAGACACTCCAAGCAAAACACATATCATGTGGTGAATAGAAATATAGCCTCAAGTAAAGTTACCGATAGACGAAGACGAAAGAGGGGATGCCTTCCGGGGCATCCCCAAGCTTAGGCTTTTGGTTGTCCTTGAATTTTACCTTGGGGTGCCTTGGGCATCCCGAAGATTAGGCTCTTGCCACTCTTTATTCCAAAATCCATCAAATCTTTATCCAAAAACTTGAAAACTTCACAACACAAATCTTAAACAGAAAATCTCATGAGCTCCGTTGTGTAAGAAAATAAACCACCACTTTAAGGTACTGTAATGAACTCATTTTTTTATATTGGTGTTAAACCTACTGTATTCCAACTTCTCTATGGTTCATACCCCCCGATACTAGCCATAGATGCATCAAAATAAGCAAACAACGCCCGGAAAACAGAATCTGTCAAAAACAGAACAGTGTGCAGCAATCTGGAGGTTGAAATACTTCTGTAACTCCAAAACTTCTGAAAAATTAGGAAGACCTAAATAATTTGTATATTGATTTACTGCAGTTGGAATTGGTATTTTATTGCTCCCTGGCAAAAAATGAAAATTATTCTCGTGAGCGCATACTTTCTGTTTTTTAGCAAGATCAAACAACAATCACTCAAGAATATCCTAAAGGCTTTACTTGGCACAAACACTAATTAAAACATAAAAAACACAATCATAACAGAGTATAGATGATTTATTTATTACTAAACAGGAACAAAAAGCAAGGAACAAAAATAAAATTAGGTTGCCTCCCAACAAGCGCTATCGTTTAACGCCCCTAGCTAGGCATCTAAATTTTTAATGATGCTCACATGAAAGGTAGCAGTTGAAACACGAAGGGAGCATCATGAAGCATATGAAAATCACATCTAAGTCTAACATACCTCCTATGCATAGGTATCTTATAGGCAAACAAATTATCATAGCAAGCAAAAACTAGTATATGCAAGGAAGCGGAAAGAAACAATAGCAATCTCAACATAACGACAGGTAATTTAGTAACATGAAAATTTCTACAATCATATTTTCCTCTCTCATAATAATTACATATGGGATCATAAGCAAATTCAACAAAATAGCTATCACATAAAATATTTTCAACACGATCCACATGCATGCAAAGTTGACACTCTTCCAAAATAGTGGGATTAACATTAACTAAAGTCATGACCTCTCCAAACCCAATTTTATCGAAAATTACATAAGATTGAACATTCTCCAAATACGTGGGATCTAAAGTTGACACTCTTCCAAACCCACTTTCAATATTGCAAACATTATTATCAATCTTATATTCATCATGGGGCTTAAATAAATTTTCAAGATCATAAGAAGAATCACCCCAATCATGATCATTGCAACAAGTAGTGGACATAGCAAAACTAGCATCCCCAAGCTTAGGTTTTTGCATATTATTATCACAATTGACATTCATAGAATTTATAATAACATCATTGCAATCATGCTTTTTATTCAAAGATCTATTGTGATTCACTTTATAAAACACTTCATCACAATTTTCAGATTCACGGATTTCAAGCAAAACTCCATAAAGATAATCTAGTGCACTCAACTCACTAGCAATTGGTTCATCATAATTGGATATCTTAAAAAGATTAGCAAGAGGATGAGGATCCATAACAATAGATATTTAGCAAGCGAAGATGCAAGCTAATAGAAGGCACATGGTAACATGAGCAAACAGAAGGACGAACGGAAGAGGGTGAATAAAACGGAAAAGGTGAAGTGGGGGAGAGGAAAACGAGAGGCAAATGGCAAATAATGTAATACGAGGGAGAAGAGTTTATGATGGGTACTTGGTATGTCTTGACTTGAGCGTAGATCTCCCCGGCAACGGTGCCAGAAATCCTTCTTGCTACCTCTTGAGCATGCGTTGGTTTTCCCTTGAAGAGGAAAGGGTGATGCAGCAAAGTAGCATAAGTATTTCCCTCAGTTTTTGAGAACCAAGGTATCAATCCAGTAGGAGACTACACGCAAATCGCCTCGTACCTGCACAAACAATCAAGAACGTTGCAACCAACGTGATAAAGGGGTTGTCAATCCCTTCACGGTGACTTGCAAAAGTGAGATCTGATAAAAGATAGTACGATAAATATTTTTTGGTGTTTTTGTTGTATAGATTGAAAAGTAAAGATTGCAAAATAAATAGTAAACTAGAATTATGGACCGGAAACTTATATGATATAAAGTAGACCCAGGGGCCATAGGTTTCACTAGTGGCTTCTCTCAAGATAGCATATGTTACGGTGGGTGAAGAAATTACTACCGAGCAATTGATAGAAAAGCGCATAGTTATGAGAATATCTAGGCATGATCATGAACATAGGCATCATGTCCGTGTCAAGTAGACTGAAACGATTCTACATCTACTACTATTACTCCACACATCGACCGCTATCCAGCATGCACCTAGAGTATTAAGTTCATAAAAACAGAGTAACGCATTAGGCAAGATGACATGATGTAGAGGGATAAACTCAAGCAATATGATATAAAACCCATCTTTTTATCCTCGATGGAAACAATACAATACGTGACGGTTCCCTTTCTGTCACTGGGATCGAGCACTGCAATATAGAACCCAAAGCTAAGCACTTCTCCCATTGCATGAAACATCAATCTAGTAGGCCAAACTAAACCGATAATTCGAAGAGACTTGCAAAGATATAAAATTATGCATATAAGAACTCAGAGAAGAATCAAATATTGTTCATAGATAATCTCGATCAAAAATCCACAATTCACCGGATCTCGGCAAACACACCGCAAAAAGTATTACATCGAATAGATCTCCAAGAACATCGAGGAGAACTTTGTATTGAGAACCAAAGAGAGAGAAGAAGCCATCTAGCTAATAACTATGGACCCGAAGGTCTGTGGTAAACTACTCACACATCATCGCAGAGGCTATGGTGTTGATGTAGAAGCCCTCGGTGATCGAATCCCCCTCCGGCAGGTCGTCGAAAAAGGCCCCAAGATGGGATCTCACGGGTACAGAAATTTGCGGCGGTGGAAAAGTGGTTTCGTGGCTCTCCTGGATGTTTTCAGTGTATAAGAGTATATATAGGCGAAAGAAGTAGGTCGGTGGAGCTACGAAGGGCCCACGAGGGTGGGGGCGCGCCCTCCTACCTCATGGCCGCCTCGTTGCGTTTTTGACTTCCACTCCAAGTCTCCTGGATTGCGTTTGTTCCAAGAAAGATTCTCGCGAAGGTTTCGTTCCGTTTGGATTCCGTTTGATATTCCTTTTCTGCGAAACACTGAAATAGGCAAAAAAACAGCAATTTGCACCGGGCTTTCGGTTAATAGATTAGTCCCAAAAATAATATTAAAGAGTATATTAAAGCCCATTAAACATCCAAAACAGATAATATAATAGCATGAAACAATCAAAAATTATAGATACACTAGAGAAGTATCAAGGCGAAGACCATATTTTATCAGGATAACTTGTACTAGTTGTCTCCCTTCGAAATCGGCCCTTGTGGGATCCCTTCCCGCCTAAACATTTAGGGAGAGGACCAGGGCCTCTATAAATAGGACTACCCACCACCGTAGTGAAGGATCGGCTCATCTTGGATCGGATCCACTCCACCAAGGCCATCTCACCAGCTCATCGAGCTCAAGAACACCTCTTCTCAGGAGGCTGTTCATCCACTGTACTAGTTCATCCTCAGCCCATGAGGCAATCCACCACATCACACTGGAGTAGGGTATTACACCACAACGGTGGCTCGAACCAGTATAAATTCTCGTGTTACTTGTTTCTTGGGTTCGCGAGTTAGGCCTTGAGATTGTTGCGAGAGCGAGCTAGGGAGAGAGAAATCTTCGTGCGCACCGAGTGTTCGAACCTCATAATTTTGCCGGAACCCGCAATCCGACAAACACTTATTTGGTAAGCACCTATTTGCTTATCAAAGAAAACATAATTTTATTTCATAAATTAATAAAAGGTAGGGCAGTTAAGGCGGTTTTCAGGTAAAACTGAGGGGGCGGTTCATATATAGAAGGATTTTTCTTTTCAAAACAGAGATAGGAAAAGAGGAATGATACTTACGGCTGGACGAATGTGGAGGTGAACGACAGAACGTCATGTTCGTTTCAAAGTAGGAGAGATAGCTCGTAATTTTACCTGCCTATTTTAATATTTCGATGTAAATAGGTGTTTACTAAATATAAATACCTGCCCGTGATTTACTTACCTAAATAAAATCTAATTTTTTTGGTAAGCATTTATTGGCTTATCACAGAAAATATAATTTTATCTCTTTTTTGAAGCTAAATATAATTTTATCTTGTAAATCACTGAAGGATAGGTCAGTTAAGGCACTGGTTTTTCATGTAAAATCGATGAAAAATATCAGATATAAATGGGACTTAAAAACAGATAGAGAAAGACAAACATATATTTTTAAAACATAATACAGACACATACACTTATATATACGTCCATACATTCATCTTTATAAACACACGACACTTTCGAGAGACTAAGCCGATATATCATCTTGAGATTAACAAAGTCACCATAAACGCATCGTAATCGACGGAACGTCTCCTCCGACTTAACGCGCATCAGCGAAAATCCTGAAATAAATCTAGGAATATTGCGAGCATCAGGATTTGAAACTTGATGGGTTGAGGATACCACCGTCTTCTTAACCGTCCAACCATCAATTGGTTCACGATGGGCATAGTTAAGGGATCAGGCTTGCCTGCTTCCTTCCCGTGCTCCCATCCGTGCTCCCACCTCATCCAATGGCCGTTTTTTTTCTTTTTTTTCCAATCTAATCATCTCCCCCCCTGATTTTAAGGGGGTGGGACCGGGCCTTATTTTGTTCCAATCAAATCAAGCATGGATGGGCATACGGGAGGAGAGCAGGCAAGTCTCGTCCATAGTTAAGGTTGGACGAATGAGGTGACGGACAACAAATAAATGACGTTCTTTAGGAAAGTATCTTTAGGAAAGATGAAAACCCACACAAATATACTACAGTGTTTAATAAATATTGGCACATAAGATCTTGCTTATTTCATACTAGTATTGCACATTTATTTGTTTCTGGAATCCTGAGAATCTTCTTTAATATTAAAGAAAAAAATGGTCCTGTGAGTCAAACAAGCACGGAATTAAGCTCTGTGCTGCGTCAACTATGAGGTGGCATCTGTAAACTATCGAACGGCAGGCATTTAAATGAAAGAAGCAAAAAACGAAAAGAGAGAGGCAGAAGTATAGCCACAGAAGATCGTTCCGCAGTGTCCTTCCTGGCAAGTGGCAACCCACCCCACCAACTCTCGCCATCGGCGGCCCTATATAGCTCCGCAACCCTTCCATCCCTCCCGTACCACTATCGAGTATCCAGGCGAAGGAAGCAAGTGCAAGTCACTCTTTCCCTTCCCAAATCCACCCACCCGCGTCTCCTCCCGTTGCCGCACGAGCAAGAGAATGGGCAGCGTCGACGCCTCCGAGACGACGGTCACCGGGTGGGCCGCCAGGGACGCCACCGGCCACCTCTCCCCCTACACATACACTCTCAGGTACGTGCGATCGTCCGCCCGAATCGACCCTCTGGATCTACCGTTCCTCCCCGCATCCTCTGCTCTCGGTGTTCTCTCCGGCGGAATCTGTTCCTCCTCTTCTTCCATGTTGTGCGGCATGCATGTAATTGCATCGGCCGTATGCCGATATGCGATGAGGTTCTGAAGAGCGGCGGTGGGATTTCAGTTCCCTGCCCGAGAACCCGATGCGTAGAGCTCTGAAAGATCGATCTCGACAGTGCCTCCTGCTCGGCCCACCCGGTGGATGGGCCGAAACCGCATGATGAACGCGCTGCGCTTTTTTGCCGTTACGCTTTATGCACCACTTCGGTTCGGAGGGCCCGCGTCTGATAGCCGATGCTTTTTACCCGCGTGTTTGTTGTGTGTACGGTGCATGTTCTTGTTCTCCTCCGTAGGATTGCCGTCTGTGTGTGTTGCAAGTTGTTCGGTCGCGCGTGTAAATGCATAGAGTACGGGTCAGCTAAATTTAGCGAAGCAAATGAAACATGTACGGTTATTTTTAAAGAGCTGGTGTGTTTTGCCTCGTACTAGATCTTAGTCACGTTTTGAAGTTTCTTGCTTGACATATCCTTATTTCCATATTACTAGATGTTAAGCTAAAATTGTGCAGTTTTTAGGTGACAGTGATTTACGAAGATATTGGTAACCAAAAAAACATTTTATTCCTGTTTTGGTGATTCACAATCACTTGAAATTATGGGTTTCCACAGTTTGGGCTCCGCTCATCCGTCTGAATTTGACACCTGTAAAATAGATGCTCCAATGTTTTGCAACAAGTACAGTTACAATGACAGCACCAATATACGCCAATATTTCACAGCGTTTATGGCTCAGGGTTCGTCTATCTGCATGCGTATACGCGCACGTGCCTGCTCTGTATTTGCACTTGCACAAGTAGACACCACTAGATACAAGTAGTAGTCTTATTTTCGCAAAAAAAAAGAGTAGTAGTACTTGTTGAAATTAACTAGTCAGTTTCGGGAGTGACGAATGCTCTGAATGGCACTGGCGGCAGAATAGTCAGCCAATTTCTCGTGTCCTCTTGTGCCGAGGAATCTTGTGTTTTGCCATGGAATAACTGAGTAAGCATCTTCTTCAAGACAGGAATCAAGAGCTAATAATTTTTTACCTTTGTGTTTTGCCATGCTGTGGCAACAACAGGAAAACAGGCCCTGAAGATGTGGTGTTGAAGGTTAAGTACTGCGGCATCTGCCACACTGACATCCACCAGGTCAAGAACGACCTCGGTGCTTCCAAGTACCCCATGGTCCCAGGGTAAGCAACCACAACTACGTTAAATAGACAGACGGTCATGCTAATGTAGATTTATTGATTAATCCAAAAGTATAATTGAAGATAAAACCTGTAATTTTGCAACACAAAGTACGTCTTAGATGAGTGACAACAGAACCATTAAGGTGGGGCGCACACTAGGAATTTGGTGTGTGCTGCCGTCAGACTTCCAGAAGCAACGGAGCACTGAGATAGAGCGTGCGTCACTTTTAGCATTATTTTTTGCCTGTCATAGTAGGTAGAGACGTAGACACTGAATAAGCGCCATCAGTTCGGAGAAAAAAAATTGCGTAAAAAGGACTCCATCAACTATCATCATCACCTTCTAGTCCGGATTGATAATGTCTTCTTAGTGGCTGACAAAATGATACTATGCAGGCATGAGGTGGTTGGCGAGGTGGTGGAGGTCGGGCCGGAGGTGAGCAAGTTCCGCGCCGGCGACGTGGTCGGAGTGGGCGTGATCGTGGGGTGCTGCCGCGACTGCCGGCCGTGCAAGGCCAACGTCGAGCAGTACTGCAACAAGAAGATCTGGTCGTACAACGACGTCTACACCGACGGCAAGCCGACGCAGGGCGGCTTCGCCTCCGCCATGGTCGTCGATCAGAAGTGAGTTCTGTTTTACTACTACTACTACTAGTACTATTCTTGCTAGCAAAGCCATTGCACCCATCAGTGTCATCTGTTAGATCTACCGAAAAGGACATATGGTGGTAGGACTTTTTCGATGTGGTTGGATCAAATCACTGTCGAGAAATGGTTGTAGTGGAAAAGAAGGATGCGGGGCTGCTATCTGAAACTTAAAAAGGTGTGGCGCGTGCGGAGAGAATCAGATAAGGGTTGGTGTGCATGCTGTGCTTGGGCTACTTTTCCTTGTGGGATTGTGAGCAGCCAGCGGCAGTGCGATGAGAAAAGGACGTACTAGTATGTTTTCGTTTCTTTGAAGCAGACTAGCGTGCTCATGATTCGTCAGTCATCACCTGCTGGGAGAATCGCTTGGCTACTTCTACGTTCTACCCATGCAGTTTGATCCATAGCGACGTTGCTTTGACACCGATGGTAATGACACCTTAGGGAGTTGGTATACGTAGCATTCTAAGAGTATCTACCGTGTCAAAGTCTGATCGGTTCAGCTCAGTGTCGTCCGTCCAAGTTGGTAGCATTCTAAGAGTATCTACCGTGTCAAAGTCTGATCGGTTCAGCTCAGTGTCGTCCGTCCAAGTTGGTGGCCAACACTTACGTCGGCGTGATGTAACGATATTGGCATTGGAATCAGTCAAGTGAACGCATATATTTATGAAAATTATTAAGTTGTGTTGCATTTGGTCGTGTGCAGGTTCGTGGTGAAGATCCCGGCCGGGCTGGCGCCGGAGCAGGCGGCGCCGCTGCTGTGCGCGGGCGTGACGGTGTACAGCCCGCTGAAGCACTTCGGGCTCATGACCCCCGGCCTCCGCGGCGGCATCCTGGGCCTGGGCGGCGTGGGCCACATGGGCGTGAAGGTGGCCAAGTCCATGGGCCACCACGTGACGGTGATCAGCTCGTCCAACAAGAAGCGGGCCGAGGCCATGGACGACCTGGGCGCCGACGCGTACCTCGTCAGCTCCGACGCCGACCAGATGGCCGCCGCCGCCGACTCGCTGGACTACATCATCGACACGGTGCCCGCGAAGCACCCGCTGGAGCCCTACCTGGCGCTGCTCAAGATGGACGGCAAGCTGGTGCTGATGGGCGTGATCGCGGAGCCGCTCAGCTTCGTGTCCCCCATGGTGATGCTGGGGAGGAAGACCATCACGGGGAGCTTCATCGGGAGCATGGACGAGACGGAGGAGGTGCTCCAGTTCTGCGTCGACAAGGGGCTCACCTCGCAGATCGAGGTCGTCAAGATGGACTACGTCAACCAGGCGTTCGAGAGGCTCGAGCGCAACGACGTCCGCTACCGCTTCGTCGTCGACGTCGGCGGGAGCAACATCGAGGACGCCGCCTGATCGATGACGGCCGGGAAAAAGAGAGAGCTAGACCGAGCGGCGAGTGCAATGACAGTATCATGTGTGCCCGTGCCATTTGCCTGTACTTGATGCAGTACATGTTCGTGACCTGTTTCCGTTTTCTATCAGAGTTGCGCGCGTTCGTTTCCGTGGAGATGCATGTTTTGCTGTGAATCCGGCCTTAAGGACTATGATATGTGTATGGAGTTATCTCTATTTTTAATGTCTGAATTGGTTGAATAGTACGGTTTATTTTTATCCCATCACTTTCAACCGCTTTATTTCGTTGGTTTTTTTGTCCCTCACCTCACCTCATCGGTTTAGTTTTGTGTGACCTTCTCACACAACGAAAAAATCTAAACGGATTAGAACTTTTCATGTTTCGCGTCATCGGTTCAGTAATTACTTTATATGAAAGAATCAATCACAATCAATCTTTAAAGATCAAATCTAAATTAATTAGACTTACCTTAAATCGCTCAATCACATTAATTAGAAAACAAATGATTGATTTTAAGAAAACTAGTCGAATGCCCGTGCGTTGCTACGGGCTTTTGAAATATTTTCCTTGAGTTATGTGAACATCATTGAACTTACTCATCGGAATACCAGTTGGAAATAAATGTTGCCATAAACATTTATCGTAATTCCAGCCGGTTTGCTTTATTTTGAGTGCGTCCTTGTTGTGGATATCATCACTTACACATCCTTTTGTTGTATAAAAAGAGTGAATTTTTGTCCCCTTCCAATGACGTCGCCCCAAAAACCCTCTGAATGGGTTTCTTTTTGAACCCCGACATAATCCATCTCCATCTCTCTCATATTCTACAAAATTAAATATATATAGAAATATACCTTTTGAGTATTATATCATGTGCAACATACATACAAAGAAGAACAATTATTTGCATGCACCTCTTTTGGTTGTGTAAAACTCGTTGAATTCTTAGCCCCCTTCATCATCGTTACATCAGGGTCTTTGCCAGTCGACATCTCCGAAGCACAATTAAATCCATCAATTTTTATGACCTATAAAGGTATTCTAATATAAACAAAGATTAGAATAATTTTTTTATGATGGTGGTATGGAAAATATATCTACTATGTTACATTTCTCCACGAGCAAAGAACGGATTTCCCCTTTATATAATGATAGTCGGTCATATGTAATTTCTTGGATATTTTTAAGTAATTTATTGAAAAAATATTTTATGCTATTCTGAATATATAAAGTGTAAAGGTATAAATAAAGCTTTATTTTTATGATATTCCCATTATACCCCTCCTATACGACTTGATGTCCTCTCCCTCACAACCGCACTCTGATGTGATCCCATGTGTTCTCGCTACTGATCCTGTTAATAAGGACACCGAAGGAAGAAAAGAGAGGTATATTGTGCCTGCACTGCGTCAACAATTTGTGACGATAAAGCCGTCAAACTGTACAACACCGAAGTGGCGACAGAAAAATAATATTCATATACGGGGAGGCTGGATAACAGGAGGAGTGCAGCCCTTGAACCAGTCTAAGATTGGTTTTGATCGGTTTGGCTACATGGTCAAGAAGCATGCAGAACATAAGGAAAGCTGGGATTACAAGACTCCATGTGTGGATGGCAACCAACGTGTTGATTTCAATAAAGAAAGGACCTGGCACGTATGCATCTTTGTTTGGAAAGAAAAGGCCTGCGTGCCTAAATTACCACGCTACTTAGTTGGTTGTTAATTAGATTAGAATAATAGTCGGTTAGGATATTTAGAGAAGTACTAGTAAGGTACGATTGGTTTAGGCCGGCCAGGCCAGCGCACTATTTGTTCTTCTGTGCCGTAGCGTTAGAGGGAGGTTTTTTTGGGAGGTTGTTTTGGTTCTGGAACAGAGGAAAAGCAAGTCGGGGTATCTCCTCGTAGCGTGTTTTTGTCAAGGAGCTTTAATTATTGCTTTGTGTTTTTGGCGAGGGATTAGAGACGTCGTCTCTAGTTTGCTGCTGATCCATGGAGGATCGTCCACGTACTTCCTTTTTCGGGTGTGCGTGTTGTTTTGGTGGTGATTGCATCTACAAGATCGCGAGTGCCACACTGTTTCAGGTGACACCGTACCGTGAAAGATTGAGCAAATTAATTGTACCATCGATTTTTTGTCGACGGTCGCATCAAGTGGTATTCAGAGCAAGGTTGATCACGGTACATTTTTTTCCTCGGCTATTTGATTCATTTGTTTGAAAGATGGTGAACTCGCAGCATGAGAAATCTGATCATGAGGAGGACGATGAACTTTCGGAGGATCTAAATATAAGTGATGATTTACGTATCCATCTGATGTTGATCAAGGGAGCGAACAAGAAGCTTGGGACAAGGGTTGAGGAGTTGTATGCAAATATTGTTGGCGTCGAGGAAAGGTTGAACGAGCGTTTGACTGCCAGCGATCGACAACGCACTGATAGTCTACAGGCGGTGACTGCAAGTCTTAATTGGCTCACCGCAGCAGTTCAGCGCCTTCAGGCGAGAGATGTGGCATCCCGACAGTCCCGCTCACCACGACGACGTCGTGACTGCGACAATGACAATGATGGTGATTTTTCTGAGAATTCCGATGCCCGTGGAGGCTTACCTCACCGACCACAGCATGATGCTGTGGCTCACCGCCATGCTGGACAGCGCCGTGACTATGGCGACAATGGTGCCCACGAGGATGATGGTTTGGGTCGAATCAAGATAACCATACCTGAATTCTCTGGACGTTGTGCTGATCCGGAGAAATATTTGGAGTGGGAGATGCGCGTAAATCAGATTTTTGACGGTCAAAACTACTCCAAAGAGAAGAAGGTTCGTGTTGCATCTATGGAATTTACAAAGTATGCTCTTGTATGGTGGGATAATAAGAACTGTACTCATGAGCGACCAGCGCCATGGGCTGACATGAAGCGAATCATGAGGGAATGTTTTGTGCCTGCTTACTACACTCGCCAGCTTCATAGTAGACTGCATCGTCTAGTGCAAGTTATGAAATCAGTTGATGAGTACTACAAGGAGATGCAAGTTTTGATGATCTGTACAGCTGTGCGTGAGTCTGCGGAGGCGACCATGATACGTTTCTTTGAGGGGTTAGAAGAAAAGATTCGTGATCGTGTTGATTTAATGCAATATAATGATATTCATGAGTTACTTCATCAAGCGGAGCGTGCTGAACGTTGGGTATTGGAGAAGCAAGCTTCAGAGAATCGTCCAACTTACAACAGTGGGCGACGTGGTTCTTCTCATATTGATGGTGGTTTTAGTGCTAAACCGACTCCTTCTTATAAGCCGGGAAGCATTGAACATAGCAAAGTGGCGGCTGCACCAAAGGAGGTTTCTCAGGTTTCATCTAGTGCGACGTCATCGCATCACCGTAATATTATTTGCCACAAGTGTGGAGGACGTGGACACATGAAGCATGAATGTTCCAATCAACGAAGGGTTCTACTTGTTGATGCGGAATATATTTCAGAATCTGAAGATGAGACGCCTAAGTTAGAGGATGAAATCGAAAGAGGTCGTGGTGATACCATACGATGTTATCCTCAAGATGATCCTGATATGGAGAGTTTGCTAGCACATAAGGTCCAGCGAGATGACAAGGTCATTCTTGAACCAGGACAGCGACAGAGTATTTTTCAAACTGCGTGTACCATCAAGGGAGAAGTGTGCAAACTGATAATTGATGGCGGCAGTGCTAGCAACATGATTAGCAAGGATGTGGTGGAGTCTCTTTCTTTGCCAACGTGGGAGCACCCAAAACCATACTATATGAAGTGGATCAATGATGTGGGCAAAGTGAAGGTTACTCACAAGGTGAAGGTCCCTTTTTCTGTTGATGGTTATGTTAATAAAGTGGAATGCGACGTTATGCCACTACATGTTTGTCATCTTATTTTGGGGCGCCCATGGCAGCATGATTTTATGCATAAAGGTGTGTTCTACGCTATTCTTCCCAAAGATGCAAAAGATATCAATTGTACTATAGAAGTGTTCAAGAAAAAATCTGCAAGGTATAGACTGAAACCGAGGATGGTTTCTGTTCAAGGGAGGGAGGATGATGTGATCCCATGTGTTCTCGCTACTGATCCTGTTAATAAGAACACCGAAGGAAGAAAAGAGAGGTATACTGTGCCGGCACTGCGTCAACAATTTGTGACGATAAGGCCGTCAAACTGTACAGCACCGAAGTGGCGACAGAAAAATAATATTCATATACGGGGAGGCTGGATAACAGACCGAAAAAGGCTTTCGCTCCGCTTTATATTATAAAGCCAACCGCACAATAAACATCCAACACAGACCAACACACCACAAACACACACACACACGGAGGTCCACAGAAGCCACAATAGTACACCAAAGGGTCATAGCTGAGGGCACAACACAACAAGCCCTAAAACCAAAAGATGCACGCCACAATCCACATAGATGCCAGGCGGACTAATCAGGCTCAGGGGGAGGAGGCGGCAGCGGGGGAGCCAAGCGGAGCGCCTCGAGCGAAGATCGGAGAGGAGGGCGGTGATGACGTCCCGGTCCTGGGGGCGGCTAAGCGGCCGCCAAAGCTGCAGGTAGCCACACAGTTTAAAGATTGCGTCAGTCGCACGACGAAGGGGCACCTTCTAAATAACAAGCTTATTACGGATGTTCCAAAGCGTCCAAGCAAGAACCCCTACGCACAGCCATCTAATATGGCGGTAGCGGGCAGGGCAGGCGTTAAGCTCAGCAAGCAGGTCGGGGAAGTTGGTATTACACCACTGTCCACCAACCGTTTCGCGGAAGCAGGCCCAAAGGAACAGGGCAAAGTGGCACGAGAAAAAGATGTGGTTAGCATCCTCAACGGTGCCAAAGATGGGGCACATTCCATCACCCGGGCCATTCCGCTTGAGGACCTCAACACCAGAGGGGAGCCGGCCACGGATCCATTGCCATAGGAAGATCCTGATCTTCAGCGGGAGACGGATACCCCAGATCAAGCTAAATGGTTCCGGGGCCGACGAGGGTGCAATGGCACCGTATAAGGACTTCATGGAGAAACGCCCAGAAGGCTCGAGGTGCTAGGACAGGACGTCCCGGTCCTCCGCCACCTCCATCGGCAGCAGAGCATTGTCCTGGAGGAGGGAGTCCCAGGCGGCCACCTCAGGGGGACCAAACGGGCGCCGGAAGGCGAGACACCCTAAGTCAATAAGGGCCGTCTCGACCGAGACTCGAGGGTCAACCGCAATGGCAAATAGCTCAGGGAAACGCACCGCCAGGGGGGCGTCCCCTAGCCAACGGTCGAACCAAAACAGGGTCGAGGCTTTGGAGCCAACAGATATAGAGGTGCCAATGCGTAGTACGGGCAGGAGTTGGATCACAGACTGCCATAACTGGGAACCGCCCGTACGTTGGCAAAAGGCGAGAGGCTGGCCACGAAGGTATTTATTGCGGATGATGGTGAGCCAGAGGCCTCCCTCCCCGTTGGCAATACGCCACAGCCAGCGAGTCAGGAGGGCAATGTCCATGCGTCGGGAAGAGAGGATCCCAAGGCCCCCTGGTCTTTGGGCTTGCAAATGTCGGACCAGCCCACCATGTGGTACTTCTGTTTGCCATCCTCGCCAGCCCAGAAGAACCTCGATTGGTATTTGTCCATCTCCTGGTGGAGGGTCTCATGAAGGCAGTAGAAGCTCAAGAGGAACCAGAGGAGGCTCGCCAGCGAGGAATTGATAAGGATCACCCTGGCGGCCTTCGACAGCTAGTGGCCCCTCCAGGGTTCAACCCTGTGCGGCATCCTAGTCACCGTCGGTCGAAGATCCGCGACGGTGAGTCTGGAGTCACTAATGGGCACCCCCAAGTAAGTGGTGGGGAAGGTGCCCAGGCGGCAGTTAAGCCGGTCAGCAATGGACAAGGCTTCGTCCGGGTTGTAGCCAAGGACCATCACTTCGCTCTTGTCGAAGTTAATGGTGAGTCCGGACATTTGTTGGAAGCATAGAAGAAGGAACTTCAGGTTGGCGATGTCGGAGGTGGAGCCTTCAACCATGATAATGGTGTCGTCCGCATACTGGAGGAGGGAGACCCCTCCCGCACCAACAAGGTGAGGAACCACGCCCCGAATATGGCCGCAGGCCTTGGCCTTATCCAGGATGACAGCAAGGGCATCGACCACTATGTTAAAGAGAAATGGGGAGAACGGGTCTCCTTGGCGCACCCCGCATAAGGTGGGGAAGTAGGGCCCGATCTCACCGTTGATGTTGACCGCCGTCCGGCCGCAGGTGACGAGTTGCATAACCCGTGTCACCCAGCGGTCGTCGAAGCCTTTCCGAAGCAAAACTTCCCGAAGGAAGGGCCAGTGAACCATGTCGTAGGCCTTGTGGAAGTCGAGCTTAAGGAACACCGCGCGGAGGTGTTTCGCTCGAACTTCGTGGAGGACTTCGTGGAAGACTAACACCCCATCCAAAATATATCGGCCTTGTATGAAGGCAGACTAGTTGGGGTGGGTAATAGAATCTGCAAGCAGGGTCACCCTATTGGCGTACCCCTTGGCCAGGATCCTGAAGATCACGTTGATCACGGTGATGGGACGAAACTGGCGGATGTCCGAGGCCCCAGGGACTTTGGGGATGAGGGTAATGATCCCATAGTTCAGGCGCCCCAGGTCCATGGTCCCAGAGAAGAACTCATCGAAGAGGGCCATGATCTCCGACTTAATGGTCTGCCAGAATGTTTTAAAGAACAAAACCGGAAGTCCATCCGGGCCCGGGGCCGAGGAGGGGTTCATTCCTTTGATCGCCGTAAGGACTTCCTCCTCCGAGATAGGTGCCACTAGAGCGCCATTGGCCTCGGCGGAGACAAGCTGGTCTCCCGACCAGGTATCGGGGGCCAGTGTAGCCCCACCCCGAGGGGTGGGGGTAAAAAGGGCTTTATAAAAGCCATCTACGTGCGCGCGGATGTCCAATGGACGAACAAACTGAGTGTCGTCCGCCCACAAGGAATGAATGGAGTTGCGGTGCCGCCGGCTGTTGGCAATCGCCTGGAAGTAGGCCGTGTTGGCGTCGCCCTGAAGTACCCAACGTTGGGTGCCGCGCAACCGCCAGTAGGCCTCCTCGTCAGAGTAGATGGCCGAGAGCTGGTCCTCGAGATCGTATCGCAACATCCACTCATCTGGGGAGATCCCGGACATGTCTGCCCGGGCGTCCAGGGCCTGGATATCGCTTAAGATGGCCTTCTTGCGCTCACGAATATCCCGGCCAAGATTCGCACCCCAGCCCTTCATAAACTGGCGGGCTAGCTTGGCACAAAACTGCCAGGAGTCGACCGCGGACATGGAGCGGTGGGGGGAGACGCGCGCGGCGGCCCACTTGGCCGCAACCGCCTCGCAGAACCCGGCTTGGTTGAGCCAGAATGCCTCGAACCGAAACCGGGGGGGGGGGATGGGGGGCGTTCATCCGCCGTGGAGAGGAGGAGGGGGACATGGTCAGATCCGATCCTGGTAATAGCCTGAACTGAGGCCAGGGGGCATCGAAGCTCCCAGTCCGGGGAAACTAAGACGCGGTCCAGGACAGACTGCGTCGGGTTCGCCTGGCGGTTAGTCCAGGTGAACCGGGGCCCCGTGCGCTCTAACTCACGGAGGCCAAGCTCCGCGATGCAATCGTTAAACAACTGCATCCGGGGGCGATTAACCCAGTCGTTATTCTTCTCATCCGGGGAGCGGATGAGGTTAAAGTCCCCTCCCACCACAACGGGAAGAGAGGACACAGAGACCTTCTGCTGCAGCTCGGCGAGGAATGTCGGGGAGCGGCTGTGATCCGCCGGTCCGTAGACGATGATGACCTCCCATTTGAAGTTGAGCGCACGCTCGAAGATCTCCATACTAACGAAGAACTCGCTCCGATCCATACCTCCCACCTCAAAGGTGGCATCCTTAACACCTAACAGGATGCCACCTAAGTGGCCATTGTTCCCACTAGAAGGGAGCCAATGCCACGCGAACAGGTGGGAGCTAAGCCCGTCAAGCTCGGGGAGGCAAAAGTCCGTGCGCATGGTTTCCTGAATGGCTATGATGTCAATGTGCTCGTCCCGGATGTACTCAACAAGCTGGCGGCGACGGCCGTCATGGCCGAAGCCGCGAATGTTCCAGAAAAGGGCGCGCATTTAAACCGCCATGGAGGGGCTGCTTGACCCCAGGACGGTGGAAGAACTGCGGGCTCGAAGAGCGGCAGTGCGGGAGTGAGTGCGGCCCCGAATCTCCTCGGCCGGCAACTCCGAAGGCTGGAGTGCCGGGGTGCGGAGGAGGCATGCCCGTGTCTCGGCAAGTTTCCCATCGAGAATCTCACGGGCCTGAATAGCCGCAATCAGCTCCAAAGGGGGGCCAACGTCCCCCCTGAAAACTATGGCCGAGTCACGGTCCACCTTGGCAAGGCGGCCAAGTGGAACGGCTTCGAGAGTAGAGAAAGAACAACTGGAAGAACTAGAAGGGATATCGGTCGCACCTGTCTCGAGGTTCCGGGCCGCAGCCCGGATCTCAGCCCGCTCGGAGATGGATGGCGCCGGGAGGCCGGCCGGGCGGTCCGTGTCGAGCCGGGCGCTGCGGCAGGAGGCCGTCACCGGGGTCGACGAGGCCCGAGCCCGGCGGACGTAGGACACCGAACGAGGCGGGTGAGGGGCGACGGGGGTGACCACCTCCCCGGAGGTCACCAGCAGTAGGCGAGTCGGGGAAGCAGACGCCGGGGGGATCAGATAGGCACCAGACACCGCCTGAGGGGAGGGCGGGTCCAGGGCCGGTGGATCCAGGACCGGCGCGTCGACCATTGGGGCCGGGGAGGTGGCCGGGGGGAGGCGGGTGGTGGCTGCGCATCCGCCCCAGATGGGTCCAACAGGGGGGACCCGAGGGGGGGAGGCACCGACGATGGCGAGGCCGGAGGCAGCAGAAGTGCCGAGGTCGGAGATGGGGGGTCCGTGGCCACCACAGGAAGAGCACATGGCAAGCGCGGCGAAGATGCCGGGAGGACGAGGAGGCTGACGCTGGAGATGTCGCTGAACTCGGTCGAGGAGGAGGGAGAGGGGGCAGGCGGCGTGGAGGTGGCGGCCTCGGAGGGAAGGGCCAACCCACGCGACCGGCCCGCACCCGAGTCTCCCCGCCCCAGGGGAGGAGAGGGGTCCCGAGAGGGGGAGCGGCTGCGGCCGGAGTGCTCGTCGTCGTCCTACGGGTCCTCGTGGCGGGAGGGGCGCGGCCGGCGGTAGTGGGAATCGTCGCGGGAGTCCGCGCCGCCCCCACCGAAGTGATCTGCAGCGAAGTGGCGAGGACGGCCGACGTGGTTGTGGGGCTCGGGGTAGATCTTGAGGTCGAATCCCTGGTCGTTGAAGAACACTCGAACTGTGGCACGGAGGGTGGAGGAGTCCAGACACTTGACCTTGACGCGGACCTCCTCCTCCTTGCGGAGAGAGAGCTCGTCCACCACCACCACCTTGCCCAGGAGCTTAGACATGCTCCGGATCACCTTCTCAGAGCGGGCGATGTCGGGGAGGCCCTCTATGAGAATCCAAGCGGTGTCCAGCACGGCAACCGCCTTGGGATCCAACAGGGGCTCAGAGATGTTGACGACAAGCTTGTTGAGGGCGAGGGTGATGTCGTCGCTACGTGTGTAGAGGCCCAGGCTGAGAGCGTCGGGGAAGACCACGGTGAAGGAGCTGTCCGAGGTCGGGGTCACCTACCAGTCCCAAACACGACGACAGAGGTGGTTAAGCTCCGCCTCGATCATCTCAGGCGAGGCAACCCTGGCCCCCATGATGGACACGACAGCAAGGAGCGAAGGGGACGGAGGGGGGACGTCTTCCACCTCGATGTGGAAGAATCCGAGGCCCTCGATGCCGTGGCCATACATCATGAGCTCCCCAGTCATCGGACAGTCGGGGCAGAGGACCGCGGGATGGCCCGATTCCTTGCAAAGGTAGCACATCGGCGGGTTGGGGAAGTCAACCTGGAAGTGGCCAGCCTCACCACAGTTGAAGCACGGAGGAAGGTCACGGGGGGCCTCAGAGATGAGCGCGCCCAAAGACGCGGGTGCGAGAACCGCGTTAGCGGGGGTGCGGGCAGCACCCCGCTTCTTCTTCTTCTTGGCGCCTTGGTGGCCACGGGCCCCGCTGCCCGGAGGATGGCTCGGCTGGGACCGAGGAGGCTGGTATCGGTGGGTGGCCGCAGGGTCAGAGGGCTCAGCGCGAGGAGGGGGCGACGCGGGCTGCTCATGGCGACGAGCGGGCGAAGGTGAGCGGGGCCGGTCCCGACGGCTGTCCCGGGGGGGGGGGGGGGGGGGGGGGGGGGGGGGGGGGGGGGGGGGGGGGGGGGGGGGGGGGGGGGGGGGGGGGGGGGGGGGGGGGGGGAGAGCCGGCGGTCGGTCCGCGCCGGGGAGCGGCCCGTGGTGTGTCCGGGCGAGAGACGGTCGTGGCGGGCCGGCGAGCGACGGGTGTTGCGGGGCGGCGAGCGATGGGACTCGGGGCATCGCGGGGAGGCGACCGGCGGGTCTCTCGGGAGGGGGACCGGCGAGGATCCCGTGGCAGGGACCGGTGCGAGTCGGGCGTAGGAGCCCGACGCCCGTCGGAGCCGTCGCAACTGGCCAGCTGACGGCGGAGGTCGGCCTCGCGCCGCTGGCCCTCCGGCGAGGCGCGGCCCGGCGGGCGAGGGTCCTCCAGGGGGCGTTTGGGGCGTCCCGAACCGTCCCCCCAGGAGCGCGTCATGGGGCTGGACGGCGGCATCGCAGGGGGGGAGGGGGAAACCGGCGGCGGCGGGAAAGGGGGACGGAGGGCGCTAGGTCTGGTATCGGGGGGGAGGCGAGGCCGCAAAGGGAAACCCTTCGGGAGGCAAATGCCTCCCTGGGCCGGGGGGAGCTGGGCCGAGGACGCTGGGCCGCCACGTGAAGGTAGGGCCGGCCCGTAGATCGCAGGCCTCGTGCTCGGGCCGGCCACGCTAGGAGGGGGGAAGGGAGCAGGCCCAGCTGACGGCCAGGGCCCGACAAGGCGAGGCCCAGCCCAGGTGCCAACCCCTCACCCTCAGCTAGGGTTCCAGCCGCCGCCCCCGGCGACGAGGACGCGGCGGACGGCCGGGCCGGTGGGCGAGGGGCCGCGAGGCGGCAGGGGGACGGAGTGCGGCAGACCCGGGAGGAGCCGAAGAAGGCGATGAAGGGTCGGAACGAAGCGCGTTGGGAAAGCAGCGGCACGCCGGCGGTCAAGGGCGACGGCGGGGCGACCGACCAACGCGGGGCAGGCCAGGTGGGGACCTTCCAGGAGGCCAGGGCAGGTCCTCGGTCCGCCCGACCAGCCACGCCCCAACCGGAGGGGCGCTGGCGGCGACGGCCTTCCCCAATCCCAGCCCCAAAGGCCGCACCTTTCCCCGCGGTCACCGGCGAGGCGCGCGGCAACCGGCGGGGAGGGGGGGTGGGGGCACGCACGTCCGGGCAGCCGAACTCCCACCCCCGGGAGTAAGGCTGCCGGCGGAGCGTGGCGGCGTTGGGCGAGCCGGAGCGGGCGGGGGAACGCGGTCATGGCGCTCGACCGGCCGGCCCGCGGCGCGGTCGGCGTCCTCCGCCGAGTCCGCCCAAACCACCCGCCGGGGAGGTTCAGGGGAGGGGAGGGGAGGGGCCGACGGGGAGGAGGGAGCAGCGGGGGAGGCGGAGGCCACAGCGGAAGGGGCCGGCGGCAGCAAGGGGGGCTCGGCCGGGGAGGCGGCCAGCGGGGCGGCGGAGGGGCCCGAGTCGCCAGAGCCCGCGCCTTCCATCATAGCCCTCTCGCACCCTAATTCCTTGCACCATGGAAATGCTGGATAACAGAAGGAGTGCAGCCCTTGAACCAGTCTAAGATTGGTTTTGATCGGTTTGGCTACATGGTCAAGAAGCATGCAGAACGTAAAGGAAAGCTGGGATTACAAGACTCCATGTGTGGATGGCAACCAACGTGTTGATTTCAATAAGGAAAAGGCCTGACACGTATGCATCTTTGTTTGGAAAGAAAAGGCCTGCGTGCCTAAATTACCATGCTACTTAGCCGGTTGTTAATTAGATTAGAATATTAGTCGGTTAAGATATTTAGAGAAGTATTAGTCATGTACGATTGGTTTAGTCCGGCCAGGCCAGTGCACTATTTATTCTTCCGTGTCGTAGCGTTAGAGGGAGGTTTTTTTGGGAGGTTGTTTTGGTTCTGTAACAGAGGAAAAGCAAGTCGGGGTATCTCCTCGTAGCGTGTTTTTGTCAAGGAGCTTTAATTATTGCTTTGTGTTTTTGGCGAGGGATAAGAGACGTCGTCTCTAGTTTGCTGCTGATCCGTGGAGGATCGTCCACGTACTTCCTCTCTCGGGTGTGCGTGTTGTTTTGGTGGTGATTGCATCTACAAGATCGCGAGCGCCACACTGTTTCAGGTGACACCGTACCATGAAAGATTGGGCAAATTAATTGTACCATCGATTTTCTGTCGACGGTCGCATCACACTCTATCCACTCCCTCTCCGCACCACTCACTCTCTTGTTCCCCTTCCTCTCTAGATCCATAGACTTCATCGGCGTCACTCACTCTCCTCTCTCCGCCCTCGCCCCCACTACCAACAGAATCGGCGACCTCATCTCGCACCCCTCAACCCTTTCATCCCTCCCCCCTTCTCACCAAAATTAGTGCAGGGGGGGTCGAGAGACCAGACGCTTGCCTGATCCGCCCACAAACCGGCGAACAACATCACGCCATGGTCACCAACGCCGTCATGAAATGACAGGCTTCTTCCACCTCGATAGACTTGCTTGCGCACCAAGATATGAGAGGGGGCCTTCTACTTCTCCCTCGCTCATCACCCCTTTGGCCAAACCATGGATCAACCTTCCTCTACTCTGACCCATGCCATGGACCGAGCTCACTTCCCTGCTCAAGGTCATCTCTTCACCCTTTCCTCGTGTGGCATGTTGCACCGCTAACCCTCACCTTATCTCCCTCCCTTTCCTCCCACATCGAGACATGCATGTGTTTCTGCTCGGCCGCTTCACCTCACCGCCGCCTTCATCTCCTTATACAATGTCATATCCGCCGCCTTCTGCCAGCTGTAGAAGAGCGTGTTCGATTCTTGAACCTACAAAATATAAAATGCTGAGGTCAATAAGTATGAACTTCTCTTGTCCCTAGTACTATATTTTTATACATGCTTATTGCATAACCAACCTGTGTGTCATAGTGTACTGTGGACTTGCTGAGCTGCTCGACCTTGAGCTTGTCAGTTTGGCAGAGCACGTTCTTCGTCTTAACCTTCATCTGCAGCTCGGCATCATGGATGGCGACAGCCTTGGCGGCCTCAACCTCGGCGACCTTGGCCTGCCAGTCCCAGCCTTCCCCTTCATGGCGAGGTCGGTCATTGAGGCGGCATTGTCAGCCTTCCTAGTGTTCTCAAACACCCGCACCTCCGCCTTGACCTTGGCCTTCTCCTTGAGCGCCTCGCCCTGCTGCCGCACAGAGAGCACCTTGTTCTCGGCGTCCACCTTGGCGGCGTTCTGGCATGTGAGGCCATCCCGCTCCACGAACGTCCACCTTGGCGCTGCTCGCTGCCTCCTGTTGTGTCTTCTCGCTGAGGTAGGAGAAGTACTCATTCCCCGACACGTCCACCAGCTACTTCACGGTGGCATTGTAGATGAAGAGGCCGAATTGGTCCAGCTCCTTCTGCACGCTGCTGAACACCTCCTGCTTGAACTTTTTGGTGCAAGTGAAGAGCTCGTCCATGGTTAGCTGTGCCACCAGCATTTGGGTCTCACCCTCGATCAACCCTTTAGCCCTTCATCATGTCGTGCCCGTGGATCCTACCATACGAGTGCAACAACGTGATCAATTTCACGTGGAGTAGGAGCTTCGCTTCGACGGTGGGCAGGGCTGGACGTACCGCTCGTGGCTCAATCGGTGTTTGACACGCTCGATCATGGCTTGTTAGAGAAAATGGACGATCTGGTCTGCTAAAATCGGCCTGGAAAATTGTCGGTCCGATCCGGTCTGGTCTTCAAGCGGTCTGACCAAGAGGACTGAGAAAAAATGTCACTGCCACCGCCATTCGTTCTCAGCGTGCCAACCGGCAGCCCCCGGGTAAACTACCATGTCCCCAAGCTTCCCCTCTCCTTCTTTTCTCCCCTCCCCATGCACCATAGCCTCTCGCCGCCGTTGTCGTGCATGCACCACTGACGATCTCGAGTTCTCAACTTGGCGCTGGCAGCGTTCTAGCTGCAGGTTTTGCTGCCATGGCAGCGACTGTTTTAGCACATCACACATCCAGGCCATCAACTGGGGAAAATGGTCGATTGGGTGTGAACTTCGGATCATGCGAGAATCGCTAAGCCATGATTTCCGTGTGAGATTTAATAGCCTCCGCCTATAATCACGCACCATGATCCTACGCTGCCGTTTTCTTTGTTGAAGCATATGTTCAGGTCCACCTGCCGCCACGTGATTCTCTCTCTCTCCCATTGCTCTCTCCGTAACAACCTTTCCTTATCATCTGCGTCTTTATCGCGAGTAAAGGATTAGCAAGGTCAGCTCAGGAGTTAGTTGGGTTACTGGCCGCACCTGCCTGTGTATATCTTGTATAAATGTATACATCTATAACTGAATATGACTGCTCTCAGTCGTGTTGGTGTGTTCACTTTCTGCATTTCTATTCAGTCGAACAGGAAATAGGAAGTACAAGAGAAACATGGCTTGATCCGAAAATTACATCACCATTTGACAACAAACTGAACTTCATGTTTTTTTCATGGTTAATCCGCTAATTACGGCAAGGCCCGAACACAAAAAAACATGGGCTCATGATTTTTTTTTGCTACGGAAGGTTCATGGCTAACAGCCGCGCACTTGCCGCAGCACATCACCAACCTCATCGCTGGCGCTCCCTGTAACACCCCGGATATAACTTTTCCAATTGGTACTCCAACTCTTGCCGTTTCCGGCGTTAAGTTATATTTATTTCCTCGGGTTCGGGTTTTTGTCTCCATGTGTTGTTATCGTTGTCATGCATCTCATATCATGTCATCATGTGCATTGCATTTGCATACGTGTTCGTCTCATGCATTCGAGCTTTTTCCCCGTTGTCCGTTTTGCATTACGGCGCTTCATTCTCCTCCGGTGGTCATTTCTACCTTTCTTTCGTGTGTGGGGATTAAACATTTCCGGATTGGACGGAGACTTGCCAAGCGGCCTTGGTTTACTACCGGTAGACCGCCTGTCAAGTTTCGTATCATTTGGACTTCGTTTGATACTCCAACGGTTAACCGAGGGACCGAAAAGGCCTCGTGTGTGTTGCAGCCCAACACCCCTCCAATTTGGCCCAAAACCCACCTAACTCTGCTCCATCATCTAGAGCGTTCGATCACGATCGCGTGGCCAAAAACCGCACCTCATTTGGACTCTCCTAGCTCCTCCAATGTCTATATATAGACCCCTTCCCCGAAATCCAGATCCCCCTCGTCAAACCCTAGATCCACCCCTCGCGCGCGCCGGACATTGTCCGCCGGCGCCGGACACGCCGCCGCCAGCCACCCACGCGCTGCCACATGGCGCAGCCACCGCCTCCACCGCCGCAGCCCGCCAGGCCCAGGGACGTCCCCCGCGGCCCGAGCCGCCGCGCCGCCTCCTCCCACGCTGCGCCGCCACCTTCCTCTCCTCCGAGCCGCAGCCGCCGGCGCGAGCCGCCGCCGCCGCCTCCGCGCACCGCCGCCGCCACCGCGCCGCGCCGCCACCACCAGCCGCCGCCACCGCGCCTCCGGCCGCCTGCGCAACGCCGCCCCGCCGTGGCTCCCCGTCCGACTCCGGCCGCCGACGCCCCGTATCCGGCGAGGTCCTCGCCGGCCATCCTCGGGCCGCGTGCCGCGATCCAGATCCGGATCCGGTGAACAGTGAACCCTAACTCGGAGGTTGAATTTTTCTCTAAGTCCCGAAAATCTCAGTCCAAGTGCTCATGTTCGTAGCTCCGTAACTTTGCATCTGTAGCTCCTATTCATGCATATAGCATATCAAAATGTTCATCTCAGAGAGTACATCATTTCATTCCATTGCATCATTTTCATTTGAGTTCACCTTGATGCCCGAAATGCTGTTAGAAGAGGGCTACTTCAGATAATTGACAGATCCGCTACTCCGTTTAGCACTTTTGTCATTTTTGCCATGAGTAATGTGTGCATGATATGCCCTGATGCTCTACATGTGTTTTGTTAAGGGTTTTGTCATCTTTCCAGAGGTGCAACCCATGTATTTTTGTGATGTGTATGGTGACTTGTGCAAGCTTGCAAAGTGGTGCACTTGCTAATTCTGTTTTCAGGGACTTAGTAATTTCACTAAGTCCTGGAGCTGTTTATCTCATGATGCCATATGTTCTTGTTGTTTCCTAGTGATCCGTGCCTCTTTTGAGGATGATAAGTAAGGGAGTTTTGTTAATATTGTAGTGCTCTATCCATCCATGTCTTTGTTTGCAATTATGGAGCACCCTAGCTTGAGTCAATAGAGCTCTACTTTTGCTACTTTGTAAATCTGGGCAGATTGTCAACTTGTTTGCAATTTTGCCGGTGATGTTGTAGTTGATCCGTGCATGCTATGCTATTTTTCTTGCCATGTCTAGCTTGCATTTTGTGCCTTATCTATGGGTGTATGCTTGTCTTGCCATGACTTGCACCGTAGTGAGTGCATCGAGCTCGTAAACATGCCTACTTGAGTTATATTTCAGCATGTGTCAGTTTTCACTAAGTCTGAAAACTGATTATGTTTTTGCTATGTTCACATGCTTGCAATTGTATTTTCTGATCCCTTTTGGCTCAAGGTCACTAAGGGACTTTTGTTAAGATCTTTGAGTAAATCCGTGCCATGCTTTACTTTGCCATGTTCAGATCCTGTAGCATGTAGTTTTGTTGCTCCGAAGAGAGCTACCTGGTCTGAAATTCCAGACAAGTGTTAATTTCACAAAGTCTGAGAACTGTTTGTCATATGCATTTTTGCCATGCTTGTTTGAACCTGTTAATGGATGAATTGGCCGTATCTCAGTGCTAGACTTTTGTTAAGCATCTTGTATGCATCCCTGCCATGTATTTTGTTGTCTTGTTTGGGTGCTGTAGCATATTCATCTCATTGCATTTAGATGCCTAGTTGCTGTAAATCGCAGACCGGTGTCATATTCGAATCGCTTGCCATTTCCAAACCGTAACTCCGATTCCGGCGTTCTTTATATCGTTTTCAAGCGATTTCATCCCATCTTTCCAGTGGAACACTTGGAATTCCAAGTTGAGGCCAGGTTCATGCATTTCCTGTCATATCTTGCATTTTGCATCCCGTATCGCATCCCGCATAGCATATCATCTTTGCATCGTGTTGTTTGAGTTTGCACGTGGTTGATTGTATCCTTGTTGCTTGTTTGTCTTGTTTGGGTAGAGCCGGGAGACGAGTTCGCTAACGAGGAGCCCGGTGAGTTTGCTTTCGAGGATCCAGTCAACTCTGACAACTGTGCAGGCAAGATGATCATACCCTCGAAATCACTACTATCTTTGCTATGCTAGTTTGCTCGCTCTTTTGCTATGCCAATGCTACGATGCCTACCACTTGCTTGCAAGCCTCCCAAATTGCCATGTCAAACCTCTAACCCACCTTGTCCTAGCAAACCGTTGATTGGCTACGTTACCGCTTTGCTCAGCCCCTCTTATAGCGTTGCTAGTTGCAGGTGAAGATTGGAGGCCGTTCCTTGTTGGAACATTTATTTACTTGTTGGGATATCATTATATTATCTTGTTATCTTAATGCATCTATACACTTGGTAAAGGGTGGAAGGCTCGGCCTCTCGCCTAGTGTTTTGTTCCACTCTTGCCGCCCTAGTTTTCCGTCATATCGGTGTTATGTTCCCGGATTTTGCGTTCCTTACGCGGTTGGGTTATATGGGAACCCCTTGATAGTTCGCCTTGATTAAAGCTTTTCCAGCAATGCGCCAACCTTGGTTTTTACATTTGCACCTAGCCTTTTCATTTCCCTTGGGTTTCCGGAGCCCGAGGGTCATCTTATTTTAAACCCCCCCGGGCCAGTGCTCCTCTGAGTGTTGGTCCAAACTAGAGTCCTGTGCAGCGCCCCCTCAGGGAAACTCGAGGTTTGGTTTTAGTTGTATGGAGAGCTCATCTGAGTGTGCCCTGAGAACGAGATATGTGCAGCTCCTATCGGGATTTGTCGGCACATTCGGGCGGTGTTGCTGGTCTTGTTTTAACTTGTCGAAGTGTCTTGAATTACCGAGGTACCGAGTCTGATCGGAACGTCTTGGGAGGAGGTCTATTCCTTCGTTGACCGTGAGAGCTTGTCATGGGCTAAGTTGGGACTCCCCTGCAGGGATTGAACTTTCGAAAGCCGTGCCCGCGGTTATGGGCAGATGGGAATTTGTTAATGTCCGGTTGTAGATAACTTGAACCTTAATTAAATTAAAATGAATCAACTGAGTGTGATACCGTGATGGCCTCTTCTCGGCAGAGTCCGTGAAGTGTACACGGTGTTGGAGTAATGTTTGCGCAGGTTGCTCTCTAGTTTCTCGCTCGCGCTTTGCCTCCTCTTCTCGCTCTCTTTTGCGAATAAGTTAGCCACCATACTTGCTAGTCGCTTGCTGCAGCTCCATTTATATTTACCTTTCCATTCCTATAAGCTTAAATAGTCTTGATCGCGAGGGTGCGAGATTGCTGAGTCCCTGTGGCTCACAGATTACTATTACACCAGATGCAGGGCCTGATGATTCCGCTCCAGGAGACGCGTATGGGCTCAAGTGGGAGTTCGATAAAGACTCTCAATGTTACTATGTTTCCTTTCCCGATGATCAGTAGTGGTGCCTAGTTGGGGGTGATTGGGACCATGTCGCGTGTTGGGTTCTATTTTATTTTGGCGCCGTAGTCGGGCCATGAGTGTTTGGATGATGTAATGTTATTTATGTACTTGATTGACATGGCGAGTGTAAGCCAACTATGTATTCTCCCCTTTATTACTCTTATTACATGGGATGTTGTGAAGATTGCCTAACTTGCGACATATGCCTTCAATGGGATTATGCCTCTAAGTCGTGCCTCGACACGTGGGAGATATAGTCGCATCGAGGGTGTTACAAGTTGGTAATCAGAGCCTTCCCCGACCTTAGGAGCCCCATTGCTTGATCATTTTTAGTGGCCGAGTTGTGTCTAGAAAAATGTTTTGAGTCTTTAGGAATTATATATCGGAGATTTTAGGAATTCTTTTTACTTCCCAGTCTCCTCATCGCTCTGGTAAGGCATCCTGACGTAGAGTTTTGACTCTTCTCTTCTCAAATTTCACTAAATTTTTTTAGGACCACGCGGGTATCTTGGAATCGTTCTGATGGTTTTATGATGAGAACATTGTCTTGGTGCCTCCTGTCAGGGGTTTAGTGGAAGTGTCCCGGGGAGTTGAGCTCTGAGGTGTTGTCATCATAATTTTATCATTGCAGTTCTGGAATACCTGAGTCTAGTACGCCGACATCGAAAATCTCTTTTATGCAGTTCGTTGGTGAGATAACCTCGACGCCACCTAGTACTGGGGCGGGAGTTCGGGAGTATCGCCATAACTTGTATAACGGATGCATTTCGAAGGTTGAGGTAGATGGTTTCCGAAGGTTTCTTGGTTATGTGTTGAAGGATGGATACAGCTGGATGTAGGATTTGCTAGATTTGGGTGAGATATTATGCTTCCCCTGTACCCCCAACACCTGATTGCATAACCGGAAAGGTTCGGGAGTTTCATAGGTGGGAATTCTAGTAGCTCTAGTTCTTCTTCCACGGATATTGGTTTGAGATTGGGATTTCTTACCGATTATTCGTTCTTGATCCGTACCTTGTTGATTTATTTCTCTACCTTAATTCTACGTGGCTTCTCAATTTATGGATATGTGACCATTTCAAGAGGAATGCATTCGTTCATTTTGTTCGGATGTGAAGACTATATGTTGCAATTTTCATTCCGTTGGATTCAGCTTCAATACTTGTCTATCAATGTGCTAATGGTAGTCAACCTCTTCAGGATGGCTCCTCCAACGCGCACAACTGCGAATCCTGATCCGCCACCACCTCCACCTCCTCCAGAGGCATGGCAAGTTGTGATGGCCGCAACCAATGCAAACACACAGTTGATCATGCAAATTCTTCAAGAGCGCAATCAAGGCAACCAAGGGAATCAAGGCAGCAATCAGAATCACTTTGCTACACTCAACCAGTTCCTTGCTAACGGGCCAAAGACTTTCAGCAATTGTGTTGAGGCAACCGATGCTGACGATTGGCTTGTGGATCTGTGCAAGCATTTCGAGTGCAGTAACGTCAGGCCTGAGGACTTTGTTAAGTTCGCTTCTTTCCAACTCAAATATCAAGCTACAGAATGGTTCCAGCAGTACAAGGATTCCCGAGGTGGACGTGTTATCACTTGGGATGATTTTCGTCGAGATTTCCGAGCTCATCATATTCCCCAGAGCGTGGTTGAAAGCAAGCGTGAGGAATTCCGCAATCTGAAGCAAGGCTCTTTATCTGTCTATGACTACAATAAGTTGTTCCAGAAGCTCGCCCGCTTTGCCAAGCAGGACGTGCCTGATGAGAAGAGCATGATATATCAGTTCAGGGGTGGTCTCAGAGAAGAAATTCAGTTAGCTCTTGTTCTCTTTGAGCCCTTGAGGTACGTTGAGTTCTACAACATGGCACTGAAGCAAGAGGCTGCTCAGTTGAGGTGTGATGCTTCCAAGAAGCGAGTCAGAGATGTTACTCTTTTTCCTCTACTCAAGTGGCCAAGCAGCAGAAGTTTTGGCTTCCTCCTCCTCCATTCCTTCAGCCATTTCAGCAGAAGAGCAAAGGTGGCAGTGGTTCTTCCCACCCACCCAACCATGGCTTTCAGAACAAGACTTCGTCTCAAGCTTCAAGATCGAGTGCTCCATATCACCGTCCGCTTTCAGAGGTCACGTGCAACAAGTGCCAACAGAAGGGTCACTATGCCAACAAGTGTTTCAACCAGAGGTGTCTTCCTCCTCCTCCTGTCAGATCGGCAAGTACAGCTGTGGTCAACTTGATGAATGCAGCTCAGGCAGAGGACTCGTCAGATGTGATCATGGGTAACCTTCCTATTAACGATGTTCCTGCAAAAGTTCTTTTTGACACTGGTGCATCGCATTGCTTCATTTCCAAACCTTTTGCATCAAAGTATGGGTGCGATTATCAGTATTTGCAAAATTCCTTGCAAATTGTGTCACCGGGCAAGCAAATGACAGCTAATTTCTGTGTTCCGGATCTTACAATCACTTTGGGTGACTATAAGTTTCTCTCTTCTCCGGTGGTTCTTGGTAACTCGGATATTGATCTTATTCTCGGTATGGATTGGCTTTCTAAGCACAAGGCACATCTTGATTGTGCAGCCAGGCAGATTCAGTTGACTCATACGTCTGAGGATGTAATTGTCTTTGCCGCTCGTGATAATACCATCCGTCTGTTTTCTCTCAATGAGAAGGGTCAATTGGACACTATCTCGCAAATTCCAGTCATTTGCGAATATCAAGACGTCTTTCCAGAAGAGCTTCCAGGAATGCCTCCGCACCGACCAGTTGAATTCGTTATTGATCTTGAGCCTGGTACGGAACCTGTGTGCAAACGTCCTTACAAGCTCGGACCTGAAGAGTTGAAGGAGCTGAAGAAGCAACTCGATATTCAAGAGAAAATGGGTCTCATCCGGCCTAGTTCTTCTCCGTGGGGTTGTGGTGTTCTTTTTGTGAAGAAGAAGGATGGAACGGACCGACTTTGTGTTGATTACCGAACAGTGAACAAGAAGACCATCAAGAACAAATACCCACTTCCCAACATCAATGAGCTGTTCGAACAACTCAAAGGTGCCCAAGTATTCTCCAAGCTTGATCTCCGTATGGGTTATCATCAGATTCGAATCCGTGAGCAAGATATTCCCAAGACGGCTTTCAGGACAAGCTTTGGTTCTTATGAATACACTGTCATGTCTTTTGGCCTCGTCAACGCTCCTCCGACGTTCTCTCGCATGATGAACTTCATCTTCAATGCCTACACCAATGGCTTCGTTTTGGTCTATCTCGACGACATTCTGGTTTTCTCGAAGAACAAGGAAGATCATGCCAAGCACTTACGTTTGGTTCTTGATAAGCTCAGGGAACATCAGTTCTACGCCAAGTTCTCCAAGTGTGAATTTTGGCTCGATGAGGTTCTTTATCTTGGTCATATCATCTCTGCCAAGGGCATTGCCGTGAATCCTGAGAAGGTGTCTGCAATTGTGAATTGGGAACCTCCTCAGAACGTGAAGCAACTCCGTAGCTTCCTCGGTCTCGCAAGCTATTGCCGAAGATTCGTTGAAAACTTTTCTAAGATCGCGAAGCCTCTCTCTAATCTTCTCCAGAAGCACGTCAAGTACGTTTGGTCTCCGGAGTGTGACATTGCTTTCAACACTTTGAAAGAGAAATTGATCACTGCTCCAGTTCTGACTCCGCCTGATGAATCCAAGCCGTACGAGGTCTTTTGTGATGCCTCTCTCCAAGGTCTTGGTGCAGTATTGATGCAAGAGAAGAAAGTTGTTGCTTATACATCTCGCCAGTTGAAGCCTAATGAGAAGAACTACCCCACTCATGATCTCGAGTTGGCGGCAGTTGTGCATGCTCTTTTGACTTGGAGACATCTTCTATTGGGAAGAAAAGTGGACATTTTCACTGATCACAAGAGCCTCAAGTACATCTTCACTCAGCCTAATCTCAACCTCAGGAAAACTCGATGGGTCGAAATGATTCAAGAGTATAATCCGAGTATCGAGTATACTCCAGGCAAGGCCAATGTGATTGCTGACGCATTGAGCAGGAAAGCTTACTTCAACAGTCTGATTCTCAAGCCTTATCAACCCAAGATTTGTGAAGCTTTCCGCAAACTTAATCTGCAAATTTTTCCTCAAGGTTTCCTCGCCAACCTTCTAGTCTCTCCTACCCTGGAAGACCAAATTCGCCAAGCCCAGCTTCTTGATGCTATGGTGAAAAAGGTGAAGATTGGGATTGCCAAGAGTCAGTCCAAGTACAGGTGCTACCGCCTTGATGACAAGGATACTCTCTTGTTCGAGGATCGTATTGTGGTACCCAAAGGTGACCTTCATAAAGTGATCATGAACGAGGCTCACAATTCTCTCCTCTCCATCCACCCTGGGAGCATGAAGATGTATCAGGACCTCAAGCAAGCTTATTGGTGGACTCGAATGAAGCGCGAGATCGCTCAATTCATGAATGAATGTGATGTCTGCAGAAGAGTGAAGGCAGAACACCAAAGGCCAGCGGGTCTCCTCCAACCTCTTGCCATTCCAGAATGGAAGTTTGACCACATTGAAATGGACTTCGTGACTGGGTTTCCAAAGTCCAAGCGTGGCAATGATGCGATATTCGTTGTCATTGACAAACTCATCAAAGTGGCTCATTTTCTGCCTATCAAAGAGTCGATCACTACAGCTCAATTGGCGGAACTCTATACCTCTCGTATTGTCTCTCTGCACGGCATTCCACAAGTGATCTCTTCAGACCGTGGCAACATCTTTACCTCGAAGTTTTGGGATTCTTTTCAGAAGGCCATGGGCACCAACATCCGCTTCAGCACAGCTTTCCATCCTCAAACTAGCGGTCAAGTCGAGCGTGTCAACCAGATTCTTGAAGATATGCTCAGGGCTTGTGTGATCTCCTTCGGCATGAAGTGGGAGGATTGTCTTCCTTAAGCTGAATTCTCCTACAACAATAGTTTTTAAGCAAGTTCGGGCAAGGCCCCATTTGAAATTCTGTATGGCAGGAAGTGCCGTACCCCTCTCAACTGGTCTGAAACCGGTAAACGTCAGCTTTTGGGTAATGACTTAATCACAGAGGTAGAAGAAATGTGCAAAGTCATTCATGATAACCTCAAAGCAGCCCAATCCCGACAGAAGAGCTAGTATGATAGTAAGCACCGTGATTTAGCTTTCGAGATCGGAGATCATGTTTACCTCCGCGTCTCTCCTATGAAAGGTACTCGTCGCTTCGGTATCAAAGGGAAGCTTGCCCCTAGATACGTGGGACCTTTCAAGATTGTCAGCAAGAGAGGCGACCTCGCCTATCAACTCGAGCTTCCTTCAAACTTTGCAAATGTTCATGACGTGTTCCATGTCTCTCATCTCCGAAAGTGCTTCAAGACTCCTCACCGCACCGTCAACTTCGAGGACATTGAGCTCCAAGAAGATCTCTCTTATCGTGAGCACCCAGTTGCTATTCTTGAAGAGACTGAATGCAAGACTCGCAACAAGTCAATCAAATTTCTCAAAGTCAAGTGGTCACACCATTCCGACCGTGAAGCTACCTGGGAACGCGAGGATCACCTCCATTCTGAGTACCCGGCGTTCTTTCAGTCCTAGATCTCGGGACGAGATCCTTTCATAGTGGTGGAGTGTTGTAACACCCCGGATATAACTTTCCCAATTGGTACTCCAACTCTTGCCGTTTCCGGCGTGAAGTTATATTTATTTCCTCGGGTTCGGGTTTTTGTCTCCGTGTGTTGTTATCATTGTCATGCATCTCATATCATGTCATCATGTGCATTGCATTTGCATACGTGTTCGTCTCATGCATTCGAGATTTTTCCCCGTTGTCCGTTTTGCATTCCGGCGCTTCATTCTCCTCCGGTGGTCATTTCTACCTTTCTTTCATGTGTGGGGATTAAACATTTCCGGATTGGACCGAGACTTGCCAAGCGGCCTTGGTTTACTACCGGTAGACCGCCTGTCAAGTTTCGTATCATTTGGACTTCGTTTGATACTCCAACGGTTAACCGAGGGACCGAAAAGGCCTCGTGTGTGCTGCAGCCTAACACCCCTCTAATTTGGCCCAAAACCCACCTAACTCTGCTCCATCATCTAGAGCGTTCGATCACGATCGCGTGGCCGAAAACCGCACCTCATTTGGACTCTCCTAGCTCCTCCAATGTCTATATATAGACCCCTTCCCCGAAATTCGGATCCCCCTCGTCAAACCCTAGATCCACCCCTCGCGCGCGCCGGACATTGTCCGCCGGCGCCGGACACGCCGCCGCCAGCCACCCACGCGCTGCCACGTGGCGCAGCCACTGCCTCCACCGCCGCGGCCCGCCAGGCCCAGGGACGGCCCCCGCGGCCCGAGCCGCCGCGCCGCCTCCTCCCACGCTGCGCCGCCACCTCCCTCTCCTCCGAGCCGCAGCCGCCAGCGCGAGCCGCCGCTGCCGCCTCCGCGAGCCGCCTCCGCGCGCCGCCGCCGCCGCCTCCGCGCCGCCACCACCAGCCGCTGCCACCGCGCCTCCGGCCGCCTCCGCAACGCCGCCCCGCCGTGGCTCCCCGTCCGACTCCGGCCGCCGACACCCCGTCTCCGGCGAGGTCCTCCCCGGCCATCCTCGGGCTGCGTGCCGCGATCCAGATCCGGATCCGGTGAACAGTGAACCCTAACTCGGAGGTTGAATTTTTCTCTAAGTCCCGAAAATCTCAGTCCAAGTGCTCATGTTCGTAGCTCCATAACTTTGCATCCGTAGCTCCATTTCATGCATATAGCATATCAAAATGTTCATCTCAGAGAGTACATCATTTCTTTCCATTGCATCATTTTCATTTGAGTTCATCTTGATGCCCGAAATGCTGTTAGAAGAGGGCTACTTGAGATAATTCACAGATCTGCTACTCCGTTTAGCACTTTTGTCATTTTTGCCATGAGTAATGTGTGCATGATATGCCCTGATGCTCTACATGTGTTTTGTTAAGGGTTTTGTCATCTTTCCAGAGGTTCAACCCATGTATTTTTGTGATGTGTGTGGTGACTTGTGCAAGCTTGCAAAGTAGTGCACTTGCTAATTCTGTTTTCAGGGACTTAGTAATTTCACTAAGTCCTGGAGCTGTTTATCTCATGATGCCATATGTTCTTGTTGTTTCCTAGTGATCCGTGCCTCTTTTGAGGATGATCAGTAAGGGAGTTTTGTTAATATTGTAATGCTCTATCCATCCATGTCTTTGTTTGAAATTATGGAGCACCCTAGCTTGAGTCAATAGATCTCTACTTTTGCTACTTTGTGAATCTGGGCAGATTGTCAACTTGTTTGCAATTTTGCCGGTGATGTTGTAGTTGATCCGTGCATGCTATGCTATTGTTCTTGCCATGTCTAGCTTGCATTTTGTGCCTTCTCTATGGGTGTATGCTTGTCTTGCCCTGACTTGCACCGTTGTGAGTGCATCGAGCTCGTAAACATGCCTAATTGAGTTATATTTCAGCATGTGTCAGTTTTCACTAAGTCTGAAAACTAATTATGTTTTTGCTATGTTCACATGCTTGCAATTGTATTTTCTGATCCCTTTTGGCTCAAGGTCACTAAGGGACTTTTGTTAAGCTCTTTGAGTAGCTCCATGCCATGCTTTACTTTGCCATGTTCAGATCCTGTAGCATGTAGTTTTGTTGCTCCGAAGAGAGCTACCTGGTCTGAAATTCCAGACAAGTGTTAATTTCACTAAGTCTGAGAACTGTTTGTCATATGCATTTTTTCCATGCTTGTTTGAACCTGTTAATAGATGAATTGGCCGTATCTCAGTGCTAGACTTTTTTTAAGCATCTTGTATGCATCCCTGCCATGTATTTTGTTGTCTTGTTTGGGTGCTGTAGCATGTTCATCTCATTGCATTTAGATGCCTACTTGCTGTAAATCGCAGGCCGGTGTCATATTCGAATCGCTTGCCATTTCCAAACCGTAACTCCGATTCCGGCGTTCTTTATATCTTTTTCAAGTGATTTCATCCCATATTTCCAGTGGCACACTTGGAATTCCAAGTTGAGGCCAGGTTCATGCATTTCCTGTCATATCTTGCATTTTGCATCCCGCATCGCATCCCGCATAGCATATCATCTTTGCATCGTGTTGTTTGAGTTTGCACGTGGTTGATTGTATCCTTGTTGCTTGTTTGTCTTGTTTGGGTAGTGCCGGGAGACGAGTTCGCTAACGAGGAGCCCGTTGAGTTTGCTTTCGAGGATCCAGTCAACTCTGACAACTGTGCAGGCAAGATGATCATACCCTCGAAATCACTACTATCTTTGCTATGCTAGTTTGCTCACTCTTTTGCTATGCCAATGCTACGATGCCTACCACTTGCTTGCAAGCCTCCCAAATTGCCATGTCAAACCTCTAACCCACCTTGTCCTAGCAAACCGTTGATTGGCTATGTTACCGCTTTGCTTAGCCCCTCTTATAGCGTTGCTAGTTGCAGGTGAAGATTGGAGGCCGTTCCTTGTTGGAACATTTATTTACTTGTTGGGATATCATTATATTATCTTGTTATCTTAATGCATCTATACACTTGGTAAAGGGTGGAAGGCTCGGCCTCTCGCCTAGTGTTTTGTTCCACTCTTGCCGCCCTAGTTTCCGTCATATCGGTGTTATGTTCCCGGATTTTTTGCGTTCCTTACGCGGTTGGGTTATAATGGGAACCCCTTGATATTTCACCTTGATTAAAGCTTTTCCAGCAATGCCCAACATTGGTCTTACCATTTGCCACCTAGCCTCTTTTTCCCTTGGGTTTCCGGAGCCCGAGGGTCATCTTATTTTAAACCCCCCGGGCCAGTGCTCCTTTGAGTGTTGGTCCAAACTAGAGTCCTGTGCAGCGCCCCCTCAGGGAAACTCGAGGTTTGGTTTTAGTTGTATGGAGAGCTCATCTGAGTGTGCCCTGAGAACGAGATATGTGCAGCTCCTATCGGGATTTGTCGGCACATTCGGGCGGTGTTGCTGGTCTTGTTTTAACTTGTCGAAGTGTCTTGAATTACCGAGGTACCGAGTCTGATCGGAACGTCTTGGGAGGAGGTCTATTCCTTTGTTGACCGTGAGAGCTTGTCATGGGCTAAGTTGGGACTCCCCTGCAGGGATTGAACTTTCGAAAGCCGTGCCCGCGGTTATGGGCATATGGGAATTTGTTAATGTCCGGTTGTAGATAACTTGAACCTTAATTAAATTAAAATGAATCAACTGAGTGTGATATCGTGATGGCCTCTTCTCGGCGGAGTCCGTGAAGTGTACACGGTGTTGGAGTAATGTTTGCGCAGGTTGCTCTCTAGTTTCTCGCTCGCGCTTTGCCTCCTCTTCTCGCTCTCTTTTGCGAATAAGTTAGCCACCATACTTGCTAGTCGCTTGCTGCAGCTCCACTTATATTTACCTTGCCATTCCTATAAGCTTAAATAGTCTTGATCGCGAGGGTGCGAGATTGCTGAGTCCCTGTGGCTCACAGATTACTATTACACCAGATGCAGGGCCTGATGATTCCGCTCCAGGAGACGCGTATGGGCTCAAGTGGGAGTTCGACGAAGACTCTCAACGTTACTATGTTTCCTTTCCCGATGATCAGTAGTGGTGCCCAGTTGGGGGTGATTGGGACCGTGTCGCATGTTGGGTTCTCTTTTATTTTGGCGCCGTAGTCGGGCCATGAGTGTTTGGATGATGTAATGTTATTTATGTACTTGATTGACGTGGCGAGTGTAAGCCAACTATGTATTCTCCCCTTTATTACTCTTATTACATGGGATGTTGTGAAGATTGCCTAACTTGCGACATATGCCTTCAATGCGATTATGCCTCTAAGTCGTGCCTCGACACGTGGGAGATATAGTCGCATCGAGGGTGTTACACTCCCGCATGTCCACCACCTCGCCACAGCACCCGCACACGCAACCCACCTCGCCGCTGCCCAGCACGTTGACGCCGGTGGTGGTTGGCCGGTCCAAATGGTGGCTCAATGAGGGACCGAACCAACCCGGACCATGTCACCTTGGTAGCGTCGCCGAGTTCCATGGTGGTCACCCGGGAACCGATGGTGAAGACGGCGGACAGGACGAAGGGCAGCTTCTTGGAGCTCTACCAATACCCACGCCTTCTTCACCAGCGTTAAATCCTCGATGCCTCAACCGGTGATGGCCAGGTACTACGACGCGTACGCGGCCATGAAGCTCGCCGTTCACTGTTTTTCCGGATGTACCGTTAGGTTTTCTTTCCTTCTTACCTACATAGGACATAGGACTGTTGACCGATCAAAGGAAATAAATAGAACCTATCAGTACATATAGCAAAAATGCCCGTGCGATGCAACAGACCTATCAAACTTGTTTTTACGTGATCTCAGTTTATGTAATCAATTAATTACGTGATCTCTGTTGTATGTTCTTTCTCTATTCCAAAATTCCACTCACCCGAGTAAGAAGTATTTCACTGTCTTATGCAAGTAGTTCAGTGCATACATATGCTACTCGTTCGTAATTGCAACCTGAACAGAGTAAAAAAAATCGGTTCGGTGCATGGATGGATTGATGGGAACACACTGTCTAATGAAAAGGATAAGAATCAAATTGGCATGCATAGTTGATTTGAAATTTTAAAAATATAACATCTACATCTGCGCATCATGAGGAACAATTCCAGAGAAAAAAATTGATCCAGTCAAGTGTATCTTTGGATATTTCATTATCCACTTAGGCCACATGGTGCACATCATCCTGATGCATGGGTGTGCCTCGCCCCTTACATTGCAAATGTTATTATTGCAGGAAGAGCACACATTCATAAGCTAACGGTTTCACAATGCGTCCTTGCTGATAGTAATTGAACCAAATGAAATGATGGACAAGCAGATTGATTAAGGAATTCTAGGTAATACTTCATGCCGTAAGCATTGGCTCAAAAAGTTAATTTGTGAGTAACAAAAAAAGGCCTAGAAGAATAGTTCTACCTAAATAAAGTTTACTGCTGCACATGAGGGGATCCACACGAAGCAGGGGGTGGAGCAGGCCGGTAACCAGGGGAAGGAGCAGAGTGGGAGAAGATTTACACCACCGTCTCCACTGGATATGGTGTCTCCCCCGCATCTGTGGAGGCGTCGCGGCTCCGCCTTGGATGGTGCTCGTGGCTATGGTGAAGAGGAGGGGCGACGCATGGGCGAAGAGGCAGGCGGTGCTCGTGGCCAAAAACATGGGTCGTTCGAGCTGCGGGACGGAGGAGGGGATCGCCGGGAGGCGGCGAGATCGGTGGGCGGCGGCGGCGTCCAGGTAGGGAAGTCGAGGTAGGGCGCTCTGTTTTTTAGGGGAATTTCTTGTGAAAATAACGTGCGACGACAACGTAGCGAGCGGATCCCCTTAAAAAAGACGTAGCAAGCGGATTCCCTTAAAACTGGTAGGAATGGATACGATTGATGACGTTGATAAATAGTGGTGAATGTTGGCCTAATTTACTATCATCATGCATGGAAATGAATCATCAAGAAAAAGAATACTTCCTATTACTATGCTCATAGGAAGCTTCCTAATCTCTGCTACCAAACAGTTTCTGCCCAAACAAGGAAGGAAAGTTATGGATGTGATTCAGAAGGAAACAAACGTTATGAAGATTAATTAATTTAGATTTGATTTTTAGAGATTGATTGTGATTGATTCTTTTACATAAAGACATTACTAAATAATTGGCGTCAGTATGGAAAGTTCTGATCCGTTTAGTTTTTTTCTTTGTGTGAGAGGATGGCGTGTAAATAAACCGATGAAGTGTGGTGGAGGGGACGAAAAAAATCTACAAAAAAACTAGCGAAGGTGGGAGGAGGTACCAGAAAAAACCATGGGAGGTGGACAAAAAAAACCCTGGAAGCGAGACTATCAACTGCTCCATTAAAAATAGAGATTAATGTGTCGCCGCTCTCTGGATCAAACCCCTTCGCCTCGCTCCGTCCCACGTATCTCTATTCAAGTAGGAAAATAGGAAACTTTTTATCACCTTTCTTTTCTATTTGTTCTCTACCAAATCAATGATAGAGCCTCCCCTAAAGAAAACAAACGCCCCACCCCTTTTCTAACTCCCGAGCGAGGGTATCCTGCTCGCGCGCCCGCCGCTGCCGCCATCCTTGCGCTAGCCGAGACCTCCCTCCCCTATGGAGACCAATGTGCAGTTGTGCGTTGGGACCGACACTATCGTCGCCAAGACGGAGATCAAGAAGCTCCAGTCCAGCATCCAGGCGCAGGTGGGCCCCAAGATTGCAGGGTGCCGCGTGATCAAGGTGGAGGCACACCAGATCCCGGAGCACCCGTGCCCGTGCCGCGTGGCCCTGGTCAGTGACGCGGCGGGGTACGTGACCCGGTGCTCCGGCGAGGGCATCTACTTCACGGCCAAGTCCGGGCAGCTTTGCGTGTAGGCGATGGGTGCTGGCCAAGGAACGGCGGCTGAAGAGCGCGGTGACGGAGGCCGGGATCAGGCACGGGTACTTGCGGCGGTGGGACAATGAGTTCGTGCTGACGTTCAGAATCTTGGACCTGCTCCAGCGCTTGTTCTCTGGCGAAAACACGAGACGCGAGGCGCTGGTGGTCGGCTGGGGCGGATGTTCGACTGCCACCTACACAAGCGGATGGCGCCCGACGAGCCGTGGGCCGACCTCCAGCTAGTGTGGCGCACCACAGGAAGCATGGTTCGATACAACATCCTCGGCAAGGAGGTCCAGCGGCTCCAGCAGCTCGAGTATTTCCTTTGGAAAAAACCTTGATATGTTTCACATTAGCGCCAAGTTATTGTTGGCAGCACAGTAAACCTACATCCGATTAATGACATCCCTTATTTGGTTATTGTTGTTGGAAAAAAATTCTTATTTTGTTAGGATGATCATGCTTACAGTTAGGTGGTGGCAAAGATTTTTTAGTTCAGATTATAAGCTATCAAATTGTGTCCCTGTTATAACTACTAATCCATGTGCTGAATGGAGGCATCTTTTTACCATTCACATATTATACTGTCGTACGTACACCTCACTCTGTTTGTGAATTTTTACCACGCCTCACATAGGTTACAATCTTAACTCCATTTCGTTAACAATTTTCTAAAGTTCTCATCATTGTTAGGATATTCATTTTGTGTGCCTCATTTAGCACGCAGAGTGCATATTGCTCTCCATGTTCAGTACTCTGACCCGAACAACGATGTGATTTCAGGGACACACATGCAATTTCTCAATAGAGGTTTGATTTGTTTTTTCTTTATTTCTGTTTCATAACTCAGTTTTGGTATGCTCTTTGAACCTGACAATAGTTTTCTTATGGAGATGGTACTTGAGAATAGATTAGTACAGTGAATCCTTGGCTACAGGCCAAGGTGTTCTGGCAGTGCAACTACGTGTTGCCCGTCGGCTCCGGCGGCAACAGGTCATGTTTGGCATCACTAGGACCTTCGTTAGCCTATCCCCGTGGGCAGTCCGTGGTAAGATGCGGCGAGGGTGCGTGTGGCGGAGCAATTGAGTAATTTGATCTTCAGTTCAAAGTCAATAAGAAGAGGTATGAGAATAACTTGTTGTACAACTTCGATAATTAGAAAAAAGGTTAATTTACGGTTGGTTGCAGATTGTACTTATGATGATGTGTGCTACTTCATTTGTATTAAATAGACCTCCCATCCCATTTTTTAGACATGGAGCTATTTTTAGTTTATTTTTTCGAAGGAGGGTAAACCTACTTGCAAGGAAAATTTGCTTGTTATGTTTTCGAGTCAAATGATAGAACAATTATTGCTAACTTTTTTATACACATTTTGTGTAGCTAAGTTGTTGATCGAGCGATGTTGATGGTCATGCTGGAACATGTTTAATTTTTAGGAATGCATCCATGGTCAAGTTTCCATAGACTTGCTAAAGTTAAAGGAAGATTTCCAAACGATGGTGAACTTCAAATAATGTTGTTTTTTGGCCTTTGAACTTATCAAGTTTTGGTGTATGTTTTTCTGCTATTTTGCTTGACCTTAACATAAAATATCTTTCAATAGGGAAAAGGTAACTCCTAATTGTTGTAGTTTCTCACTTGTCACGAAGGTGGTCTATGTTTTTTTGTTGTTATTGTGCTAGGCGTTATGGAAGGTGATGTTGATGAAGGAAATATGCCCTAGAGGCAATAATAAAGTTATTATTTATTTCCTTATATCATGATAAATGTTTATTATTCATGCTAGAATTGTATTAACCGGAAACATAATACATGTGTGAATACATAGACAAACAGAGTGTCACTAGTATGCCTCTACTTGACTAGCTCGTTGATCGAAGATGGTTATGTTTCCTAACCATAGACATGAGTTGTCATTTGATTAACGGGATCACATCATTAGGAGAATGATGTGATTGACTTGACCCATTCCGTTAGCTTAGCACTTGATCGTTTAGTATGTTGCTATTGCTTTCTTCATGACTTATACATGTTCCTATGACTATGAGATTATGCAACTCCCGTTTATCGGAGGAACACTTTGTGTGCAACCAAACGTCACAACGTAACTGGGTAATTATAAAGGTGCTCTACAGGTGTCTCCAAAGGTACTTGTTGGGTTGGCGTATTTCGAGATTAGGATTTTTCACTCCGATTGTCGGAGAGGTATCTCTTGGCCCTCTCGGTAATGCACATCACTTAAGCCTTGCAAGCATTGCAACTAAATGAGTTAGTTGCGGAGATGATGTATTACGGAACGAGTAAAGAGACTTGCCGGTAACGAGATTGAACTAGGTATTGAGATACCGATGATCGAATCTCGGGCAAGTAACATACCGATGACAAAGGGAACAACGTATGTTGTTATGCGGTCTGATCGATAAAGATCTTCGTAGAATATGTGGGAGCCAATATGAGCATCCAGGTTCCACTATTGGTTATTGACCGGAGACATGTCTCGGTCATGTCTACATAGTTCTCGAACCCGTAGGGTCCGCACGCTTAACGTTTCGATGCCGGTTATATTATGAGTTTATGAGTTTTGATGTACCGAAGGTTGTTCGGAGTCCCGGATGTGATCACGGACATGACGAGGAGTCTCGAAATGGTCGAGACATGAAGATTGATATATTGGACGACTATATTCGGACACCGGAATGGTTCGGGGGTTATCGGATATATACCGAAGTACCGGGGGGTTACCGGAACCCCCCCGGGGGTTATTGGGCCTCATGGCCCCAAAGTAGTGGAAGAGGAGAGGCAGCAGGAGGTGGCGCGCAGCCCCCCTTGCCCCAATCCGAATTGGAAAAGGGAAGGGGCGGCGGCCCCCCTTCTCCTTCCTTCTCTCCACCTCCTCCTTCCCCCTTCTCCTAGTTGGAATAGGAAAGGGGGGGAAAACTTACTTGGAGTAGGATTGCACCCCCTTGGGCGCGCCTCCTCCTCTTGGCCGGCCCCTCCTCCTCCACTCCTTTATATACGTGGCCAGGGGGCACCCCATAGACACAACAATTGATCTCTTGATCTCTTAGCCGTGTGCGGTGCCCCCTTCCACCATAATCCACCTCGATCATATCGTAGCGGTGCTTAGGCGAAGCCCTACGACGGTAGAACATCATCATCGTCACCATGCCGTCGTGCTGACGGAACTCTCCCGTGAAGCTCTACTGGATTGGAGTTCGCGGGACGTCATCGAGCTGAACGTGTGCTGAACTCGGAGGTGCCGTGCGTTCGGTACTTGGATCGGTCGGATCGTGAAGACGTACGACTACATCAACCGCGTTGTGCTAACGCTTCCGCTTTCGGTCTACGAGGGTACGTGGACAACACTCTCCCCTCTCGTTGCTATGCATCACCATGATCTTGCGTGTGCGTAGGAATTTTTTTGAAATTGCTACGTTCCCAACAATGGCATCCGAGCCTAGTTTTATGCGTTGATGTTATATGCACGAGTAGAACAAAAGTGAGTTGTGGGCGATATAAGTCATACTGCTTACCAGCATGTCATACTTTGGTTCGGCAGTATTGTTGGATGAAGCGGCCCGGACCGACATTACGCGTATGCTTACGCGAAACTGGTTCTACCGACGTGCTTTGCACACAGGTGGCTGGCGGGTGTCAGTTTCTCCAACTTTAGTTGAACCAACTGTGGCTACGCCCGGTCCTTGCGAAGGATAAAACAGCATCAACTTGACAAACTATCATTGTGGTTTTGATGCGTAGGTAAGATTGGTTCTTGCTTAAGCCCATAGCAGCCACGTAAAACTTGCAACAACAAAGTAGAGGACGTCTAACTTGTTTTTGCAGGGCATGTTGTGATGTGATATGGTCAAGACATGATGCTAAATTTTATTGTATGAGATGATCATGTTTTGTAACCGAGTTATCGGCAACTGGCAGGAGCCATATGGTTGTCGCTTTATTGTATGCAATGCAATCGCGCTGTAATGCTTTACTTTATCACTAAACGGTAGCGATAGTCGTGGAAGCAGAAGCTTGGCGAGACGACAACGATGCTACGATGGAGATCAAGGTGTCGCACCGGTGAGGATGGTGATCACAACGGTGCTTCGAAGATGGAGATCACAAGCACAAGATGATGATGGCCATATCATATCACTTATATTGATTGCATGTGATGTTTATCTTTTATGCATCTTATCTTGCTTTGATTGACGGTAGCATTATAAGATGATCTCTCACTAAATATCAAGAAGTGTTCTCCCTGAGTATGCACCGTTGCGAAAGTTCTTCGTGCTGAGACACCACGTGATGATCGGGTGTGATAGGCTCTACGTTCAAATACAACGGGTGCAAAACAGTTGCACACGCGGAATACTCAGGTTATACTTGACGAGCCAAGCATATACAGATATGGCCTCGGAACACGGAGACCGAAAGGTCGAGCGTGAATCATATAGTAGATATGATCAACATAGTGATGTTCACCAATGAAACTACTCCATCTCACGTGATGATCGGACTTTGGATCACGTAATCACTTAGAGGATTAGAGGGATGTCTATCTAAGTGGGAGTTCTTTAAGTAAATTAACTGAACTTAAATTTATCATGAAACTTAGTACTTGATAAGTATCTTTCTTCTTTATGCTTGTTTGTAGATAGATGGCTCGTGCTGTTGTTCCGTTGAATTTTAATGTGTTCCTTGAGAAAGCAAAGTTGAAAGATGATGGTAGCAATTACACGGACTAGGTCCATAACTTGAGGATTATCCTCATTGCTGCACAGAAGAATTACGTCCTGGAAGCACCGCTGGGTGCCAGGCTGTTGGGGAACGTAGTAATTTCAAAAAAATTCTTACGCACACGCAAGATCATGGTGATGCATAGCAACGAGAGGAGAGTGTGATCTACGTACCCTTTGTAGATCGACAACGGAAGCGTTTGGTTGATGTAGTCGTACGTCTTCACGGCCCGACCGATCAAGCACCGAAACTACGGCACCTCCGAGTTTTAGCACACGTTCAGCTCGATGACGATCCCCGGACTCCGATCCAGCAAAGTGTCAGGGAAGAGTTCCGTCAGCACGACGGCGTGGTGACGATCTTGATGTACTACTGCAGCAGGGCTTCGCCTAAACTGCGCTACAATATTATCGAGGACTATGGTGGAAGGGGGCACCGCACACGGCTAAGAATATGATCACGTGGATCAACTTGTGTGTCTCTGGGGTGCCCCTGCCTCCGTATATAAAGGACTAAAGGGGGGGTGCGGCCGGCCTAGGAGAGGCGCGCCAGGAGAGTCCTACTCCCTCTGGGAGTAGGATCCCCCCCCCAATCCTAGTTGGAATAGGATTCGCGGAGGGGGGAATAGAGAGAGAGGGGCCGCCCCCCTCTCCTTGTCCTATTCAGACAAAGGGAGGGGAGGGGCGCGCGGCCCATGAAGGGCTGCCTCTTCTCTTTTCCACTAAGGCCCATCATGGCCCATATAGCTCCCGGGGGGGTTCCGGTAACCTCCCGGTACTCCGGTAAAAATCCCGATTTCACCCGGAACACTTCCGATATCCAAACATAGGCTTCCAATATATCAATCTTTATGTCTCGACCATTTCGATACTCCTTGTCATGTCCGTGATCACATCCGGGACTCCCAACAAACTTCGGTACATCAAAATGCATAAACTCATAATATAACTGTCATCGTAACCTTAAGCGTGCGGACCCTACGGGTTCGAGAACAATGTAGACATGACCGAGACATGTCTCCGGTCAATAACCAATAGCGGAACCTGGATGCTCATATTGGCTCCTACATATTCTACGAAGATCTTTATCGGTCAGACCGCATAACAACATACTTTGTTCCCTTTGTCATCGGCATGTTACTTGCCCGAGATTCGATCGTCGGTATTCCAAATACCTAGTTCAATCTCGTCACCTGCAAGTCTCTTTACTCGTTCTGTAATACATCATCCTGCAACTAACTCATTAGTTGCAATGCTTGCAAGGCTTAAGTGATGTGCATTACCGAGAGGGCCCAGAGATACCTCTCCGACAATCGGAGTGACAAATCCTAATCTCGAAATACGCCAACCCAACATTTACCTTTGGAGACACCTGTAGAGCTCCTTTATAATCACCCAGTTACGTCGTGACGTTTGGTAGCACACAAAGTGTTCCTCCGGCAAACGGGAGTTGCATAATCTCATAGTCATAGGAACATGTATAAGTCATGAAGAAAGCAATAGCAACATACTAAACGATCGGGTGCTAAGCTGATGGAATGGTTCATGTCAATCACATCATTCTCCTAATGATGTGATCCCATTAATCAAATGACAACACATGTCTATGGTTAGGAAACATAACCATCTTCGATTAACGAGCTAGTCAAGTAGAGGCACACTAGCGACGTTTAGTTTGTCTATGTATTCACACAAGTATTATGTTTCCGGATAATACAATTCTAGCATGAATAATAAACTTTTATCATGATATAAGAAAATAAATAATAACTTTATTATTGCCTCTAGGGCATATTTCCTTCAGTCTCCCACTTGCACTAGAGTCAATAGTCTAGATTACACAGTAATGATTCTAACACCCATGGAGCTTTGGTGTTGATCATGTTTTGCTCGTGGAAGAGGCTTGGTCAACGGGTCTGCTACATTCAGATCCGTATGTATCTTGCAAATCTCTATGTCTCCCACCTGGACTAGATCCCGGATGGAATTGAAGCGTCTCTTGATGTGCTTGGTTCTCTTGTGAAATCTGGATTCCTTTGCCAAGGCAATTGCACTAGTATTGTCACAAAAGATTTTCATTGGACCCGATGCACTAGGTATGACACCTAGATCGGATATGAACTCCTTCATCCAGACTCCTTCGTTTGCTGCTTCCGAAGCAGCTATGCACTCTGCTTCACATGTAGATCCCGCCACAACGCTTTGTTTAGAACTGCACCAACTGACAGCTCCACCGTTTAATGTAAACACGTATCCGGTTTGCGATTTAGAACCGTCCGGATCAGTGTCAAAGCTTGCACCAATGTAACCATTTACGATGAGCTCTTTGTCACCTCCATATATGAGAAACATATCCTTAGTCCTTTTCAGGTATTTCAGGATGTTCTTGACCGCTTTCCAGTGATCCACTCCTGGATTACTTTGGTACCTCCCTGCTAGACTTATAGCAAGCCATACATCAGGTCTGGTACACAGGTTTGCATACATGATACAGCCTATGGCTGAAGCATAGGGAACATCTTTCATTTTCTCTCTATCTTCTGCAGTGGTCGAGCATTGAGTCTTACTCAATTTCACACCTTGTAACACAGTCAAGAATCCTTTCTTTGCTTGATCCATTTTGAACTTCTTCAAAACTTTGTCAAGGTATGTGCTTTGTGAAAGTCCAATTAAGCGTCTTGATCTATCTCTATAGATCTTAATGCCCAATATGTAAGCAGCTTCACCGAGGTCTTTCATTGAAAAACTCTTATTGAAGTATCCCTTTATGCTATCCAGAAATTCTATATCATTTCCGATTAGTAATATGCCATCTACATATAATATGAGAAATGCTACAGAGCTCCCACTCACTTTCTTGTAAATACAGGCTTCTCCAAAAGTCTGTATAAAACCAAATGCTTTGATCACACTATCAAAACGTTTATTCCAACTCCGAGAGGCTTGCACCAGTCCATAAATGGATCGCTGGAGCTTGCACACTTTGTTAGCTCCCTTTGGATCGAAAAAACCTTCTGGTTGCATCATATACAACTCTTCTTCCAGAAATCCATTCAGGAATGCAATTTTGACATCCATCTGCCAAATTTCATAATCATAAAATGCGGCAATTGCTAACATGATTCGGACAGACTTAAGCATCGCTATGGGTGAGAAGGTCTCATCGTAGTCAATCCCTTGAACTTGCCGAAAACCTTTTGCGACAAGTCGAGCTTTGTAGACAGTAATATTACCGTCAGCGTCAGTCTTCTTCTTGAAGATCCATTTATTCTCAATTGCTTGCCGATCATCGGGCAAGTCAACCAAAGTCCATACTTTGTTCTCATACATGGATCCCATCTCAGATTTCATGGCTTCAAGCCACTTTGCGGAATCTGGGCTCACCATCGCTTCTTCATAGTTCGTAGGTTCATCATGATCTAGTAGCATGACTTCCAGAACAGGATTACCGTACCACTCTGGCGTGGATCTTACTTTGGTTGATCTACGAGGTTCAGTAGTATCTTGTTCTGAAGTTTCATGATCATCATCATTAGCTTCCTCACTAACTGGTGTAGGTGTCGAAGAAACAGTTTTCTGTGATGTACTACTTTCCAATGAGGGAGCAAGTACAGTTACCTCGTCAAGTTCTACTTTCCTCCCACTCACTTCTTTCGAGAGAAACTCCTTCTCCAGAAAGTTTCCGAATTTAGCAACAAAAGTATTGCCTTCGGATCTGTGATAGAAGGTGTATCCAATAGTCTCCTTTGGATATCCTATGAAGACACATTTCTCTGATTTGGGTTCGAGCTTATCAGGTTGAAGCTTCTTCACATAAGCATCGCAGCCCCAAACTTTCAGAAACGACAACTTTGGTTTCTTGCCAAACCACAGTTCATAAGGCATCGTCTCAACGGATTTTGATGGTGCCCTATTTAACGTGAATGCGGCCGTCTCTAGAGCGTATCCCAAAAACGATAGAGGTAAATTAGTAAGAGACATCATAGATCGCACCATATCTAGTAAAGTACGATTACGACGTTCGGACACACCATTACGCTGTGGTGTTCCGGGTGGCGTGAGTTGCGAAACTATTCCACAATTTTTCAAATGTACCCCAAACTCGTAACTCAAATATTCTCCTCCACGATCAGATCGTAGAAACTTTATTTTCTTGTTACGATGATTATCAACTTCACTCTGAAATTCTTTGAACTTTTCAAACGTTTCAGACTTATGTTTCATTAAGTAGATATACCAATATCTGCTTAAGTCATCTGTGAAGGTGAGAAAATAACGATATCCGCCACGAGCCTCAATATTCATCGGACCACATACATCTGTATGTATGATTTCCAACAAATCTGTTGCTCTCTCCATAGTACCGGAGAACGGTGTTTTAGTCATCTTGCCCATGAGGCACGGTTCGCAAGTACCAAGTGATTCATAATCAAGTGGTTCCAAAAGTCCATCAGTATGGAGTTTCTTCATGCGCTTTACACCTATATGACCTAAACGGCAGTGCCACAAATAAGTTGCACTATCATTATCAACTCTGCATCTTTTGGCTTCAACACTATGAATATGTGTGTTACTACTATCGAGATTTAATAAAAATAGACCACTCTTTAAGGGTGCATGACCATAAAAGATATTACTCATATAAATAGAACAACCATTATTCTCAGATTTAAATGAATAACCGTCTCGCATCAAACAAGATCCAAATATAATGTTCATGCTTAACGCTGGCACCAAATAACAATTATTTAGGTCTAATATTAATCCCGAAGGTAGATGTAGAGGTAGCGTGCCGACTGCGATCACATCGACTTTGGAACCGTTTCCCACGCGCATTGTCACCTCGTCCTTAGCCAATCTTCGCTTAATCCGTAGTCCCTGTTTCGAGTTGCAAATATTAGCAACAGAACCAGTATCAAATACCCAGGTGCTACTGCGAGCATTAGTAAGGTACACATCAATAACATGTATATCACATATACCTTTGTTCACCTTGCCATCCTTCTTATCCGCCAAAATACTTGGGGCAGTTCCGCTTCCAGTGACCAGTCTGCTTGCAGTAGAAGCACTCAGTTCAGGCTTAGGTCCAGATTTGGGTTTCTTCTCTTGAGCAGCAACTTGCTTGCTGTTCTTTTTGAAGTTCCCCTTCTTCTTCCCTTTGCCCTTTTTCTTGAAACTAGTGGTCTTGTTGACCATCAACACTTGATGCTCCTTTTTGATTTCTACCTCCGCAGCTTTCAGCATTGCGAAGAGCTCGGGAATTGTCTTGTTCATCCCTTGCATATTATAGTTCATCACGAAGCTCTTGTAGCTAGGTGGAAGTGATTGGAGAATTCTGTCAATGACGCAATCATCTGGAAGATTAACTCCCAATTGAATCAAGTGATTATTATACCCAGACATTTTGAGTATATGCTCACTGACAGAACTGTTCTCCTCCATCTTGCAGCTATAGAACTTATTGGAGACTTCATATCTCTCAATCCGGGCATTTGCTTGAAATATTAACTTCAACTCCTGGAACATCTCATATGCTCCATGACGTTCAAAACGTCGTTGAAGTCCCGATTCTAAGCCGTAAAGCATGGCACACTGAACTATCGAGTAGTCATCAGCTTTGCTCTGCCAGACGTTCATAACATCTGGTGTTGCTCTAGGAGCAGGGCTGGCACCCAGCGGTGCTTCCAGGACGTAATTCTTCTGAGCAGCAATGAGGATAATCCTCAAGTTACGGACCCAGTTCGTGTAATTGCTACCATCATCTTTCAACTTTGCTTTCTTAAGGAACGCATTAAAATTCAACGGAACAACAAAACGGGCCATCTATCTACAATAAAACATAAACAAGCAAGATACTATCAGGTACTAAGTTCATGATCAATTTAAGTTCAATTAATCATATTACTAAAGAACTCCCACTTAGATAGACATCCCTCTAATCCTCTAAGTGATCACGTGATCCAAATCACTAAACCATGTCCGATCATCACGTGAGATGGAGTAGTTTCATTGGTGAAAATCGCTATGTGATCATATCTACTATATGATTCACGCTCGACCTTTCGGTCTCCGTGTTCCGAGGCCATATCTGTATATGCTTGGCTCATCAAGTATAACCTGAGTATTCAGCGTGTGCAACTCATTTTTGCACCCGTTGTATTTGAACGTAGAGCCTATCACACCCGATCATCACGTGGTGTCTCAGCACGAAGAACTTTCGCAACGGTGCATACTCAGGGAGAACACTTCTTGATAATTAGTGAGAGATCATCTTATAATGCTACCGTCAATCAAAGCAAGATAAGATGCATAAAAGATAAACATCACATGCAATCAATATAAGTGATATGATATGGCCATCATCATCTTGTGCTTGTGATCTCCATCTCGAAGCACCGTCATGATCACCATCGTCACCGGCGCGACACCTTGATCTCCATCGTAGCATCGTTGTCGTCTCGCCAATCTTATGCTCACGACTATCGCTACCGCTTAGTGATAAAGTAAAGCATTACAGGGCAGATTGCATTGCATACAATAAAGCGACAACCATATGGCTCCTGCCAGTTGCCGATAACTCGGTTACAAAACATGATCATCTCATACAATAAAATTTAGCATCATGTCTTGACCATATCACATCACAACATGCCCTGCAAAAACAAGTTAGACGTCCTCTACTTTGTTGTTGCAAGTTTTACGTGGCTGCTACGGGCTTAAGCAAGAACCGTCTTACCTACGCATCAAAACCACAACGATAGTTTGTCAAGTTGGTGTTGTTTTAACCTTCGCAAGGACCGGGCGTAGCCACACTCGTTTCAACTAAAGTTGGAGAAACTGACACCCGCCAGCCACCTGTGTGCAAAGCACGTCGGTAGAACCAGTCTCGCGTAAGCGTACGCGTAATGTCGGTCCGGGCCGCTTCATCCAACAATACCGCCGAACCAAAGTATGACATGCTGGTAAGCAGTATGACTTATATCGCCCACAACTCACTTGTGTTCTACTCGTGCACAACATCAACGCATAAAACCTAGGCTCGGATGCCACTGTTGGGGAACGTAGTAATTTCAAAAAAAATTACGCACACGCAAGATCATGGTGATGCATAGCAACGAGAGGGGAGAGTGTTGTCTACATACCCTCGTAGACCGACAGCGGAAGCATTATGACAACACGGTTGATGTAGTCGTACGTCTTCACGGCCCGATCGATCAAGCACCGAAACTACGGCACCTCCGAGTTTTAGCACACGTTCAGCTCGATGACGATCCCCGGACTCCGATCCAGCAAAGTGTCGGGGAAGAGTTCCGTCAGCACGACGGCGTGGTGACGATCTTGATGTTCTACCGTCGCAGGGCTTCGCCTAAGCACCGCTACAATATTATCGAGGAGTATGGTGGAAGGGGGCACCGCACACGGCTAAGAAAATGATCACGAGGATCAACTTGTGTGTCTAGAGGTGCCCCCTGCCCCCGTATATAAAGGAGCAAGGGGGAGGCCGGCCGGCCCTTGGGCGCGCCAAGGAGGAGGAGTCCTCCTCCTAGTAGGAGTAGGACTCCCCTCTTTCCTACTCCTACTAGGAGGGGGAAAGGAAGGGGGAGAGGGAGAAGGAAAGGGGGGCGCCGCCCCCCTCTCCTAGTCCAATTCGGACCAGAGGGGAGGGGGCGCGCGGCCCACCCTGGCCGCCCCTCTCTCTCTCCACTAGGGCCCATAAGGCCCATTACTTCTCCGGGGGGTTCCGGTAACCCTCCGGCACTCCGGTTTTCTCCGAAATCACCCGGAACACTTCCGGTGTCCGAATATAGCCGTCCAATATATCAATCTTTATGTCTTGACCATTTCGAGACTCCTCGTCATGTCAGTGATCTCATCCGGGACTCTGAACTAACTTCGGTACATCAAAGTATATATACTCATAATGAAACTGTCATCGTAACGTTAAGCGTGCGGACCCTACGGGTTCGAGAACAATGTAGACATGACCGAGACATGTCTCCGATCAATAACCAATAGCGGAACCTAGATGCTCATATTGTCTCCCACATATTCTACGAAGATCTTTTATCGGTCAGACCGCATAACAACATACTTTGTTCCCTTTGTCATCGGTATGTTACTTGCCCGAGATTCGATTGTCGGTATCTCAATACCTAGTTCAATCTCGTTACCGGCAAGTCTCTTTACTTGTTTCGTAATACATCATCTCACAACTAACTCATTAGTTGCAATGCTTGCAAGGCTTATGTGATGTGCATTACTGAGAGGGCCCAGAGATACCTCTCCGACAATCGGAGTGACAAATCCTAATCTCCAAATACGTGAACCCAACATGTACCTTTGGAGACACCTGTAGAGCTTCTTTATAATCACCCAGTTACGTTGTGACGTTTGGTAGCACACAAAGTGTTCCTCCGGCAAACGGGAGTTGCATAATCTCATAGTCATAGGAACATGTATAAGTCATGAAGAAAGCAATAGCAACATACTAAACGATCAGGTGCTAAGCTAATGGAATGGGTCATGTCAATCACATCGTTCTCCTAATAATGTGATCCCGTTAATCAAATGACAACACATGTCTATGGTTAGGAAACATAACCATCTTTGATTAACGAGCTAGTCAAGTAGAGGCATACTAGTGACGTTTAGTTTGTCTATGTATTCACACAAGTATTATGTTTCCGGATAATACAATTCTAGCATGAACAACAAACATTTATCATGATATAAGGAAATTAAATAATAACTTTATTATTGCCTCTAGGGCATATTTCCTTCAAGAACTCCTTCTTTGACTGTTTTATTTTGAACTACTTCAAAATCTTGTCAAGGTATGTACTCATTGAAAATCCAATTAAGCGTCTTGATCTATCTCTATAGATCTTAATGCCCAATATGTAAGCAGCTTCACCGAGGTCTTTCATTGAAAAACTCTTATTCAAGTATCCCTTTATGCTATCCAGAAATTCTATATCATTTCCAATCAGTAATATGTCATCCACATATAATTTAGAAATGCTACCGAGCGCCCACTCACTTTCTTGTAAATACAGGCTTCTCCAAAAGTCTATATAAAACCAAATGCTTTGATCACAATATCAAAGCGTTTATTCCAACTCCGAGAGGCTTGCACTAGTCCATAAATGGATCGCTGGAGCTTGCACACTTTGTTAGCTCCCTTTGGATCGACAAAACCTTCTGGTTGCATCATATACAACTCTTCTTCCAGAAATTCATTCAGGAATGCAGCTTTGACATCCATCTGCCAAATTTCATAATCATAAAATGCGGCAATTGCTTACATGATTCGGACAGACTTAAGCATCGCTATGGGTGAGAAGGTCTCATCGTAGTCAATCCCTTGAACTTGTCGAAACCCTTTCGCAACAAGTCGAGCTTTGTAGACGGTAACATTGCCGTCAGTGTCAGCCTTCTTCTTGAAGATCCATTTGTTCTCAATTGCTTGTAGATCAATGGGCAAGTCAACCAAAGTCCACACTTTGTTCTCATACATGGATCCCATCTCAGATTTCATGGCTTCAAGCCATTTTGCGGAATCTGGGCTCACCATCGCTTCTTCATAGTTCGTAGGTTCATCATGATCCAGTAGCATGACTTCCAGAACAGGATTACCGTACCACTCTGGCGCGGATCTTACTCTGGTTGATCTACGAGGTTCAGTAATAACTTGATCCGAAGTTTCATGATCATCATCATTAACTTCCTCACTAATTGGTATAGTTGTCACAGGAACCAGTTTCTGCGATGAGCTACTTTCCAATAAGGGAGCAGGTACGGTTACCTCATCAGGTTCCACTTTCCTCCCACTCACTTCTTTTGAGAGAAACTCCTTCTCTAGAAAGTATCCATTCTTAGCAACGAATGTCTTGCCTTCGGATTTGTGATAGAAGGTGTACCCAACAGTCTCCTTTGGGTATCTTATGAAGACACATTTCTCCAATTTGGGTTCAAGCTTATCAGGTTGAAGCTTTTTCACATAAGCATCGCAGCCCCAAACTTTAAAAACGACAACTTTGGTTTCTTGTCAAACCACAGTTCATAAGGCGTCGTCTGAAGGATTTCGATGGTGCCCTATTTAACGTGAATGCGGCCATCTCTAAAGCATAACCCCAAAACGATAGCGGTAAATCAGTAAGAGACATCATAGATCGCACCATATCTAGTAAAGTACGATTATGATGTTCGGACACACCATTACGCTGTGGTGTTCCGGGCGGCGTGAGTTGCGAAACTATTCCACTTTGTTTCAAATGTAGACCAAACTCGTAACTCAAATATTCTCCTCCACGATCAGATCGTAGAAACTTTATTTTCTTGTTACGATGATTTTCAACTTCACTCTGAAATTCTTTGAACTTTTCAAATGTTTTCAGACTTATGTTTCATCAAGTAGATATACCCATATCTGCTTAAATCATCTGTGAAGGTGAGAAAATAACGATATCCGCCACGAGCCTCAACATTCATCAGACCACATACATCTGTATGTATGATTTTCTACAAATCTGTTGCTCTCTCCATAGTACCGGATAACGGCATTTTAGTCATCTTGCCCATGAGGCACGGTTCGCAAGTACCATGTGATTCATAATGAAGTGGTTCCAAAAGTCCATCAGTATGGAGTTTCTTCATGCGTTTTACACCGATATGATCTAAACGGCAGTGCCACAAATAAGTTGCACTATCATTATCAACTCTACATCTTTTGGCTTCAACATTATCAATATGTGTATCACTACTATCGAGATTCATCAAAAATAGACCACTCTTCAAGGGTGCATGACCATAAAAGATATTACTCATATAAATAGAACAACCATTATTCTTTGATTTAAATGAATAACTGTCTCGCATCAAACAAGATCCAGATATAATGTTCATGCTCAACGCTGGCACCAAATAATTATTATTTAGGTCTAAAACTAATCCCGAAGGTTGATGTAGAGGCAGCGTGCCGACCGCGATCACATCGACTTTGGAACCATTTCCCACGCGCATCGTCACCTCGTCCTTGGCCAGTGTTCGCTTAATCCATAGTCCCTGTTTCGAGTTGCAAATATTAGCAACAGAACCAGTATCAAATACCCAGGTGCTACTGCGAGCTCTAGTAAGGTACACATCAATAACATGTATATCACATATACCTTTGTTCACCTTCCCATCCTTCTTATCCGCCAAATACTTGGGGCAGTTCCGCTTCCAGTGACCAGTCTGCTTGCAGTAGAAGCACTCAGTTTCAGGCTTAGGTCCAGACTTGGGTTTCTTCTCCTAAGCAGCAACTTGCTTGCTGTTCTTCTTGAAGTTCCCCTTCTTCTCCCCTTTGCCCTTTTTCTTGAAACTAGCGGTCTTATTGACCATCAACACTTGATGCTCCTTCTTGATTTCTACCTCCGCAGCCTTTAGCATTGCGAAGAGCTCGGGAATCGTCTTATCCATCCCTTGCATGTTATAGTTCATCACGAAGCTCTTGTAGCTTGGTGGCAGTGATTGAAGAACTCTGTCAATGACACTATCAACAGGAAGATTAACTCCCAGTTGAGTCAAGTGATTATGATCCCAAACATTTTGAGTATATGTCCACTGACAGAACTATTCTCCTCCATCTTGCAGCTATAGAACTTATTGGAGACTTCATATCTCTCAATTCGGGCATTTGCTTGAAATATTAACTTCAACTCCTGGAACATCTCATATGCTCCATGACGTTCAAAACGTCGTTGAAGTCCCGATTCTAAGCCGTAAAGCATGGCACACTGAACTATTGAGTAGTCATCAGCTTTGCTTTGCCAGATGTTCATAACATCTGGTGTTGCTCCTCCAGCAGGCCTGGCACCTAGTGGTGCTTCCTGGACGTAATTCTTCTGTGCAGCAATGAGGATAATCCTCAAGTTACGGACCCAGTCCGTGTAATTGCTACCATCATCTTTCCACTTTGCTTTCTCAAGGAACGCATTAAAATTCAACGGAACAACAGCACGGGCCATCTATCTACAATCAAACATAGACAAGCAAAATACTATCAGGTACTACGTTCATGATAAATTTAAGTTCAATTAATCATATTACTTAAGAACTCCCACTTAGAAAGGCATCCCTCTAATCTTCTAAGTGATCACGTGATCCAAATCAACTAAACCATAACCGATCATCACGTGAAATGGAGTAGCTTTCAATGGTGAACATCAATATGTTGATCATATCTACTATATGATTCACGCTCGACCTTTCGGTCTCAGTGTTCCGAGGCCATATCTGCTTATGCTAGGCTCGTCAAGTTTAACCTGAGTATTCTGCGTGTGCAAAAACTGGCTTGCACCCGTTGTAGATGGACATAGTGTTGGGGAACGTAGTAATTTCAAAATTTTCCTACGGACACGCAAGATCATGGTGATGCATAGCAACGAGAGGGGGAGAGTGTGATCTACGTACCCTTGTAGATCGACAACGGAAGCGTTTGGTCGATGTAGTCGTACGTCTTCACGGCCCGATCGATCAAGCACCGAAACTACGACACCTCCGAGTTCTAGCACACGTTCAGCTCGATGACGATCCCCGGACTCCGATCCAGCAAAGTGTCGGGGAAGAGTTCTGTCAGCACGACGGCGTGGTGACGATCTTGATGTACTACCGTCGCAGGGCTTCGCCTAAGCACCGCTACAATATTATCGAGGACTATGGTGGAAGGGGGCACCGCACATGGCTAAGAATATGATCACGTGGATCAACTTGTGTGTTTCTGGGGTGCCCCTGCCTCCGTATATAAAGGACTAAAGGGGGGGATGCGGCCAGCCTAGGAGAGGCGCGCTAGGAGAGTCCTACTCCCTCTGGGAGTAGGATTCCCCCCCCCCCAATCCTAGTTGGAATAGGATTCGCGGAGGGGGGAAAAGAGAGAGGGTGGCCGGCCCCCTCTCCTTGTCCTATTCGGACCAAGGGAGGGGAGGGGCGCGCGGCCCACTTTGGGCTGCCCCTTCTCTTTTCCACTAAGGCCCACTATGGCCCATATAGCTCCCGGGGGGTTCCGGTAACCTCCCGGTACTCCGGTAAAATCCCGATTTCACCCAGAACACTTCCGATATGCAAACATAGGCTTCCAATATATCAATCTTTATGTATCGACCATTTCGAGACTCCTCGTCATGTCTGTAATCACATCCGGGACTCCGAACAAACTTCGGTACATCAAAATGCATAAACTCATAATAAAATTGTCATCGTAACCTTAAGCGTGCGGACCCTACGGGTTCGAGAACAATGTAGACATGACCGAGACACGTCTCCGATCAATAACCAATAGCGGAACCTGGATGCTCATATTGGCTCCTACATATTCTACGAAGATCTTTATCGGTCAGACCGCATAACAACATACTTTGTTCCCTTTGTCATCGGCATGTTACTTGCCCGAGATTCGATCGTCGGTATTCCAATACCTAGTTCAATCTTGTTACCGGCAAGTCTCTTTACTCGTTCTGTAATACATCATCCTGCAACTAACTCATTAGTTGCAATGCTTGCAAGGCTTAAGTGATGTGCATTACCGAGAGGGCCCAGAGATACCTCTCCGACAATCGGAGTGACAAATCCTAATCTTGAAATACGCCAACCCAACATTTACCTTTGGAGGCACCTGTAGAGATCCTTTATAATCACCCAGTTACGTTGTGACGTTTGGTAGCACACAAAGTGTTCCTCCGGCAAACGGGAGTTGCATAATCTCATAGTCATAGGAACATGTATAAGTCATGAAGAAAGCAATAGCAACATACTAAACGATCGGGTGCTAAGCTAATGGAATGGGTCATGTCAATCAGATCATTCACTTAATGATGTGATCCCGTTAATCAAATAACAACTCATTGTTCATGGTTAGGAAACATAACCATCTTTGATTAACGAGCTAGTCAAGTAGAGGCATACTAGTGACACTTTGTTTGTCTATGTATTCACACATGTATTATGTTTCCGGTTAATACAATTCTAGCATGAATAATAAACATTTATCATGATATAAGGAAATAAATAATAATTTTGTTATTGCCTCTAGGGCATATTTCCTTCATAGGCCTGCTGCTGGAGCAACGCCGGATGTTATGAACATCTGGCAAAGCAAAGCTGATGACTACTCAATAGTTCAGTGTGCCATGCTTTACGGCTTAGAATCGGGACTTCAACGACGTTTTGAACGTCATGGAGCATATGAGATTACATGTATATCACATCAATAACATGTATATCACATATACCTTTGTTCACCTTGCCATCCTTCTTATCCGCCAAATACGTGGGGCAGTTCCGCTTCCAGTGACCAGTCTGCTTGCAGTAGAAGCACTCAGTTTCAGGCTTAGGTCCAGACTTGGGTTTCTTCTCCTAAGCAGCAACTTGCTTGCTGTTCTTCTTGAAGTTCCCCTTCTTCTTCCCTTTGCCCTTTTTCTTGAAACTAGTGGTCTTGTTGACCATCAACACTTGATGCTCCTTCTTAATTTCTACCTCCGCAGCTTTTAGCATTGCGAAGAGCTCGGGAATAGTCTTGTTCATCCCTTGCATATTATAGTTCATCACAAAGCTCTTGTACCTTGGTGGCAGTGATTGGAGAATTCTGTCAATGACGCAATCATCTGGAAGATTAACTCCCAATTGAATCAAGTGATTATTATACCCAGACATTTTGAGTATATGCTCATTGACAGAACTGTTCTCCTCCATCTTGTAGCTATAGAACTTATTGGAGACTTCATATCTCTCAATCCGGGCATTTGCTTGAAATATTAACTTCAACTCCTGGAACATCTCATATGCTCCATGACGTTCAAAACATCGTTGAAGTCCCGATTCTAAGCCGTAAAGCATGGCACACTGAACTATTGAGTAGTCATCAGCTTTGCTCTGCCAGACGTTCATAACATCCGGCGTTGCTCCAGCAGCAGGCCTGTGAAGGAAATATGCCCTAGAGGCAATAATAAAGTTATTATTTATTTCCTTATATCATGATAAATGTTTATTATTCATGCTAGAATTGTATTAACCGGAAACATAATACATGTGTGAATACATAGACAAACAAAGTGTCACTAGTATGCCTCTACTTGACTAGATCATTAATCAAAGATGGTTATGTTTCCTAACCATGAACAATGAGTTGTTATTTGATTAACGGGATCACATCATTAAGTGAATGATCTGATTGACATGACCCATTCCATTAGCTTAGCACCCGATCGTTTAGTATGTTGTTATTGCTTTCTTCATGACTTTTACATGTTCCTATGACTATGAGATTATGCAACTCCCGTTTGCCGGAGGAACACTTTGTGTGCTACCAAACGTCACAACGTAACTGGGTGATTATAAAGGAGCTCTACAGGTGTCTCCAAAGGTAAATGTTGGGTTGGCGT